>NW_017803013.1:551957-599873 GCF_001625305.1 Branchiostoma belcheri
GTGGCAATGGCCAACGTTGAGATTTGTCTTCGTATTCGTGAAAATTTATGTTGCCAGATTTTGTCACCTAAGACCTACGAGCAAGCATTAGCACATTCAATACTTTCTTGAGCAAAAAACGGCTAATATAACGTTTCAAATTGTAGCGCAATATATACGCGCTACGGCCCTTTGCTTTGAATGGCCACACGGTGGCCATGACACGAGCGTCTGCCCTGGCCATGTTGTGCACGATCGTGTCTGGAAACCCCTGAATTTTGCTCTCCCTCTGTACATACTAGACCATTATACGTACCTGCACCATTCTGGCAAGCCTAAGGGAGTCTTTTGTGATGTTTCCCTTGCATAGTTTGCACGAGGCCCGGTTACTTTTGGCATATTCTGCCTTGTACGCCTTTCCTTCGTCGTCTGCCATGCTGATTTTTGCCGCCTCTTGCACACGGTACGCTAACATCCCACAATGCACTGCGAAACCTCCAACTCTAAAGCTTTTATTCAGGTCATCAGTTTACTTGAACTTGTGTACTCTGATTACTCTGATGAGAGGTAGCATTGTAGATCGACCCAAGGAGGTTGAACCTCCTTGATGGACCGGTGAAGTCTTTCGGCAGGATGAGCAAAGTATCTATGATTGCTGTGCTCATTAGTACTTGTACAAATTATACATATGGTGTGCTCTCAGTTCATTTTGTGATTCTGAAGAAGAATGACGGAAGTCACTCAAAACGTCCGGAAGTTATCTCTGTTGTTTATCCAGTAGTAGACTTTGATTTGTCTTTGAATATATGGTGTAAGGCCCCATGAGTCAAATTCCTTTTGAATTGGAGAACAGTTAAATTTTCACTATTGTATGGGGGAAGGAGCAGGTTGTCAGATCAAAACACTTTTCCCTTGCCATCCCTGACTCCAAAATATTTTCCATACCCCTCCCCATGCTAAAAAAAAATGCAATCCTTCCAGCTTCTCCTCCAATGCACCAGCCCCCCCCCCTCCGCCCGCAAACCTACCAAGACACGGACAACATCCCAACCACCCGCTGTCATACACCACATTAAAAGTCTCATCCAATTTTATATTCTGTACTATTAGACCCACTTTCAACCAACCAGCAACCTTTTTTTTCAGTTCCCAGTGGGCAGCAGTGACCGGACCAGCAGCAGCCATTTCAATCTAATCATTGAGATCATCTATGATCCAAACAGATCAGCTTCACTAGTAACTTTGCAAAAGGTATTGTTCTAAGTTATGTCTTTATTATAAAATAGCATGTGGGGTGTAGGGATACACCATAGCAGCCAGAAGTTTTCCATCTTCAGAAGAAACCCAAGCAAATTAGAGTAATGTTGAAGGTTTTTCTTAATATTAAAGCTTAAATTTTCATTTCATAAACATATAATGTCAGTGTATCCTGCATTTTTCTCTACTACTACTATCATATAAAGTTTAATCTATTTGAATGTGCCTGGCCCTGGTAGTGTCTGTGTAGTGGATTAATGATACAAACCACTGCTCTACAAATTAACCTGTTTCAGCAGCATCTGCTTAAAATCATACCATGTCATGAATAATGGTGCATTGTTGACTTATTCATGACAAAGGCTATAGTGATCAGTACAGTAACTATCCATGAGAGTACAGCCTAGAAGCAAGGACATTCTACAGGTGATGGAAGCTTCTTGCTAGAAGGTACAAAGCTTTTCAGTCAATGACAGATTGTTACAGCAATGTACTGTAAATGCAGAAACTTTTGCATTGATTTTATTTCCGTGGTTTTTGGGTGACCTCTGATCACAAAACCATCGGTCCAAATGTGTTTTATAGTTCTACTACACTCTAGAATTGTCTCAACTGTGAACCTCAAATACTTATTTTTTCCCCTGCTGCAAAATAAAACCGCTGCAAAGGTAAATGCATTTACAGTATTATAAGCAGAGCACATGTCTAGAATAAGCTTACATGGTTGGACAATACAATTCATACCCTTGATCGTATGCCCACAAAATTTCTTCCAGAATTCATGAAACTCACCAATGTTCTAAATAGGAAAACACTTCCACAACAGATGCCAGATTTCCTTGACATTTTAAAACATAATGCAATCTTAGTGCCATAATGCTTTTTTAATGTTCAGACAATAAAAAGAAAGGCGTAACAGAAGTGTGTCAAAAATAATCTCTATGGCAGAAGAATAGAAAGCCTACACACTGTGTTTTTTCCCTAGTAAATACAATGACACAAATTAAGACACACAAGAGCTATACTGGATTACAGTTACGAAAATTTTGTTGCATCAGTGTTGACAGAAACCATTAACCCTCCCAGTGTCAAGTTTAATCAGAACTAGGCATTACAATTAGCCCATGATGCAGCAATGGTTAAAACACCCCTGTTAATACACATTACCTTCATTTATCTGAAGCTCTATATACGGAGAAACCCACTTATTCTATGGTTGTAGTTGTATGGAACAATTTGGAAGAAAACACATAATGTACAATGCATACATAGAAAATGTTTACCTGAAAATTTTTGTTTGACCAAAAACATCCAGACAGCTGAGTAATAGCTTACTTTCACCTCTTCCCTTGTGATCAAGTCTATTCTATGTTGCTGTTTTCCATATTTAACCTTCCACAATGTTCATCTTTGTACAGGAACTATTCAATGATAATGGCAAGCCCATTCATAAGTATTGCTGCAACAGATAGATGTACATTTCATTTAAAATGCTCCAAAGCAATTTGTACCATTGTCCAGTACAACTGTACAAGTATATTTAGTTACCTTTATGAATAGCATCCCAAGAATTTTTTAAGAGGTCAAGATGCTGAATGAACAAAACTCACAATGCACATTTTAAAAGTCAGGATAATGAATACAGAATAAAGGGTAGTAATCTGTGGTTCATTTGGCATTCATTCATCCTGTCTCTACCACATGTAAAATCTTTTTGTTTATATTATAACCTACAACATGGAGAGAGCTACAGTATTTTTGTTTGCACAGTAGTATCACCTACTTATACATAAACCACCCTGTTTAAAGTTGCCTCTATGATGCAGTTCTGAAGTAGCATGTTCTACAAGGTTGCTGAGCATTGAGACATTTCAGATAGAATAAGACATCTTCTGGTATACTTTACCATGAAGAAAAACCAATGTGCAGATGTCATTCAAAAAATAACTTAAGGTACAGTATTTTGGTGGATTAACTTTCCTAACAAAGAAGTACAGATATCATGTTGTTAACAGGTGTTCCTACCACACAATATAGCCAACTGGAAGAGCAGCTGGGAAGTTTCCAACTGAATAGACAAGTGGTGGGACAGTACTGCCTGGTTTTCTTATGATGTCACAATATCTGTCCCATGACCTTTCAACATTTTCTAGCTTTGGTTGCTTCAACAACTGGCAACAATACTTTGTTACTTGTAAAAACGTTACTTCACACCAAGGAGGTTAGACCTTCTTGTTCACACAAGTTGATAATTGCGATGCAGTGGTTGATGTCTTTTTCCTGTAGCCTTGTGGCGACTAATGACTAAGTTCAAGTAAGAAATGCCTCATTTGAAATGCTGACAGTGATGCATAAACAATACCCACACTGAAAAGTTGGCACAACATCAGCTTTTGTAAAATGAAACCTATTGTGACAGGTTTTTGCCCATATTTCCTACAGCAGCCTGTATATGGTATTATTGGCGATCTAGACGAGTGATTGCCTCTGCAAGGAATGAATAGTCTCCCACTATTTGCAGGAAAGTCTAATATAAAAACTATGTACCATTGATTTGCCAAGGATAAACTGCATTGGACATGAAATCTGCAATGAAATAAATCTTGTAATACATTTGGCTTGGAAAAAAATGAAAATAAGAAGCTAACCAAACTTTTACACAATCCTTTAAGCTGAATAGTAATTCATGTCATAAGCAATTGTAACAAGTGCGAGTCCCACATATAATATTGTGTATTAAGCAAAATACACCAAACAATCTGTAGATACATTGTCCTGGACTGCAGGAATTTGAGGAAAGTCACCAGCCTTAACATTACATTATTCAATCAAATAGTGACACATAATTTCTCTACACCTAAAAAGATGCCTATATCTAATTCAGGTGACTCGTCATAAAGTATGCACAATCTTATTGCCATGTGTTGACAGAAGGTTTGTATATTAGTCTCCTTTATGGCACTACATTCTGAAAGCCCCACACCTTGTGGGCTAGGCTGTAATGAATGTAAGTAGGCACAGTTTATACAGCCTTCAGTCAATATTACATTTACAGCTTCTGCCAAGTCTATTCCTTACTGTTTTCTTCACGGCTATGGCCACCTGCACCAAGCTGTATCACATGTACTTGTCTCATAACTTTGCTCATCTCATCAGCTATAATTGCTATCATATATATATATCTTCATATATATAAATGTATATATATATATTTGCAAGTAAGCCTTTTGGATAGCCTAGGCGATGGAGGTTGATGAGGGAGAGCATCAGGTGCACCTGAACTGGCTACCAGAGGAAGAGTAGGAGAACTTCTCAAAATGTGGCTTCTCCTCATCTATGGTGTCCAAAGGAGCTGCAAGAGAAAACACCAGTGTGTCAGATGACTAACGCAAGTCTGGCTGGAGGGGGCCAGTCAGTCTACATTGGGGGCCTTCAGCATCAATGGGGTAAAATCAACTTAAAATAAAACCAAACTGATACAAATTAGGGGAAAGAAACAAAACTAAACAAGGAGAAAGGCATTTATGTTGGGAGTAGTGATGACAGAGATACCAGTAGTGAGATTACGGTTTTGAATGAAGTTCCATATTCTTAAAGATTGCAGATGGTGTTTGTGATGTCTTTTACAACCAAGACTTCAGAGCCATGCACCAAAAATTTCACTCTGTCTCTGACATCACTACTTTAATCTGTTGATGAGTTTGCTCACATTGGGGGCAGGGGATGGGAACACTTCTATCAGGTACGACAAAAAGGACTGCCAGAGGAAGAGTATGAGAACTGTTCAAAGTGTGGCTTCTCCTCATCTATGGTGTCTAGAGGACCTGCAGCAGATGTAAAAACACACATGTTGCAAGTAACAAACTAAATGATTCAAAGCTCTCCTTACTAATATTGTACTTATCCCTGCAGAACATTAAAAAAAAATAAAGATAATCAAAATGTAATTTTGCCAAGGGTTGTTCATATTAATAACATATGCCTCATTCATCTGACAAATTTTTCTGGCTAAAACGGGACACTTAGGCTTAATTATGAGATCAATGTTTGATTGAGAGCAATGCAACACCACTTCATTTTCCACTGAAGATGTACTTACAAGATTCAGTAGGTGGTGTTAGCTCCACAGACTCCCCTGTGAACTCCTTATCAAAGTAGCGAGTATCTGTGTCTGATGACACCTGAGGCTTGAATGGTGGTGTCAACTGAGGGACAAGAAAACACCATGCAATAATTATACAGAAAATTGTGTCTTAAATTGAAAGAACATTGCAACTACTATATTTTGACAGTGCTTTAAGAGCAAATCAGCATCTTACAAATCACTCTGTAAGGAAAGGATCAACTGTATACAGGATGAGTAAGAAGAAAAAACAAACCTTTCTTTCATACACATCCTGCCAGTTGATGTCTGCAGTAGCAAAGAAGGGATGTTCTTTCACATCATCAGCATCCCTGATGCCTCCACCAAGTCTACAACAAAAACAAAAATCTTCATTTGCACAGATCATCTACATAATACCTGTATGTAAAGCTTTATTGTAATCTGATTGTAATCAATTTCAATGATTCCATATGTTTTCTACAAGTGGAATATTTCAATGCCAATGCTCAGTGCTTAAACGTCTAGAGGTGCTACCCTTGGTTTCTGACGAGAATGATGATACCTTTGCTTGGGATCCTTGATGAGCAGACCTGACAGCAGGGACTTGGCGTTCTCTGTGATATTTCTGGGAAACCTTGCCTCCTCCATCAGGATCAGTTCAAACAACACCTCGTGGTCCTTATTGTAGAATGGCAGGCGACCACACATCATCTCATACATGACCACGCCCAGTCCCCACCAGTCCACAGGGCGGCCGTAGTCATTATCCTCCAGGACCTGCAGGAGACAAACACGTGGCAAATTTATCCCACCATCTGTTGAAAGATCTGAAGCATACGACTGCTCATCAAACAAAGTGCAAAACACTATTACTACACTTACACAGCAACTTGCATACTGAGAAGACGTGGATTAATATCAGCTTCTTTACTGTCTTTAATTTTCAACAGTATCATGAAAGCATGGACGAACCTCTGGTGCGAGGTATTCAGGTGTGCCACAGAACGTCTTTGTAGTGGAATCAAATCTCATGTCCTCTTTACACAGCCCAAAGTCTGTGATTTTGATGTGACCATCCTTGTCCAGCATCAGGTTTTCCAGCTAGGGACACAATAAGGTTTTGAGCACACATACATCAATGCTTGACAAGAAAATGTTCAACGTTGGATGACATATCATTCCAAAATAACATGTTAGTTGGATTCCTCTCCTGTGTTTTTCCTAGTGATGTAGGATGTGTTGATGCATCTTTAGTCTACACATGAATACTGGAATACAGAAATAAGACCTTGGGCAAATGTAATGAATTAACCAACTTGTTCCAAGCCTTACCTTCAGGTCTCTGTAGATGATGTTGGCCTTGTGTAAGTAGTCTAAGGCTGACACAATTTCTGCTCCATAAAATCTTGTTCTGTCCTCCGAGAACACCCGCTCCCGAGATAAATGGAAAAACAGCTGAAAGAAACCAAGGGTATTTCAAACAGCAGCAGCTACACTGTATCTCCATTACTATACTATAATTGTATATGTATGTTTCCATCAGGTCTCAAGATGTACATAATGCAAGTTTAGAATAATTAGTCTGGTGTGCATACCCAGAGTTGTTTGATTTCAAATATCTTAGTCTTACCACTAGCAGAGTTCTTTTGTAGGATTAGGCTAGTGTATGGTTAAAAGTCAGGCAAAAACTGCATATTCATGACCAAAGAAGCCTTCTTGTCACACAAAGACTTTTACACACTGGATGTGTAGAAACTGGATTGTTGGTACAGCTGTATGACATCGCACTGAACAAGCATACATATCTCCAATCTTACTTACCAGCTTAAAAACAAAACAATAGGAAAGAGATGCTTACCTCTCCCCCATTTACGTATTCCATCACAAAACATAACCTGTCTTTTGTTTGGAATGAGTACTTCAAGGCCTGCAGATAGAAATGAGCAAAGTCAGCAAGATAACACCAGAAGTGCTGGAATATATATTTAGAAGGGTCTAACTTTTGCTTACAATCTACAATGGGACTGGAATGCATACTATACCCTATTCTATGATGAAGAAAGCAGACAAAAAATTCATTTATTATGGAAATAACCATAGCAACTATTTTTTTCCAATAAAATTTCATTTTCCAATAAAAGTAAACTTACAACATGCATTAGCCATGACTGAAGTAGAACTGATACAAAACTATTTCACTCTGAATGCTAATTCTGTGCTGATGTATCACAGTCAAAACAAGCTGACTCACAGTGAGGAAAGGGTGCCTTGTTGTTTGGAGGACCCTGTTCTCTGTTAATGTGTGTGCTACTTCATCCTGAGGGAAAAATTACAATATCATTATTACCACACACTGCTCATTTAACTCTTGAATATTACACCACTGATGGAAAATTAATAAGAAAGTAACACAATGTCCCAGTTTGAAGAGAATTTATTTTCTTCTCCATAGGTCAAATCTTTTCCACTAGAAGTTACTGAGTTTCATACATGAACTCACCTTTGCTACAATTACTTCCTTCTTCAGAATCTTGATTGCATACAGACCACCATTTGACTTTTCCCTCACCAGAATCACCTTCCCGAATGTTCCCTTTCCTAGAACCTTCAGGAAGTCAAAGTCTTCTAAAGTCTACAAGGGAAAAAGAGAGAAATCAATAGTTTGTGATTTTGTCTTGTGGTTGTGCATACAAAATTAGCCATAATAAAGTTTGCTGTTGACTTTACAATTATGGCTTTAGATATTCAATCACACCATACTAAGAGAATCTTGTATTTATTCTTGAAATATTGATATGTTGATAAAACTTGAGGATTGTCATTGTATCGTGAATTTATCAAGTCTCAATTCTACAATGTAATGAGAACATAAGCAACTGTACCACTTTATGTGAGGCGGCACTGCCCCCTGAGCTGGAAGGTCTGCTGTCTGAGGAGGTGTAAGAGTTGGTCAGCATGCCTTCCTGGGACTCCTTACTCTTCATATCCTCCTGTTCCTGCAGCTTGTCTGCCACTGACTGGATGGCCCTGATCCAATCCTCCCTAATAGTGCAGATAACACGTATGACATCTACCTACAAACAACATCCATGTACAGCCGAGCGGCATCACTATTATTTGGGCTTATTGCAAAATAGGAATGTTGAACACGAGTCAAGGACTGCTGCAAATTTTGGTTATTTCAATATACATGTTAATATCTGGAAAAGGCAACTTTGCAATACAGTATTAAAAACAATGTATAGTGTTGTGTAAAAAAATGTTATGAAAGATGTTAATATAGTTGGAAAAGCAATACAAATGTGGTATCCATGAGCACATTATAAATGATATAAGTCATTTGGAAAAAGGTAACGAGTTTTGAATATGTTTTACAGTTAACACCACAATGACAGGCTATATTGCTGATACATGTAGTACATGTACGTCCAGTCTTTACTTTCATGTAACCATTACACAACACCCGTCACAACCCATGACTACCACAACATGTTATATAACACAGGATGTAACATTATGTATTCATAGACTTTTATGTTGTCAAAACATACAAAAGGTTGCAAAGTCACGGTGCAATTTAATATGCACAAAAGCCTCGAGAAAGAAAAAGGCAGCATATATCTGTTCCAGTACATGTTATGATTCAAAACATGAGGGCAGAAGGAAATAGCCAGAGGGCAAATTCCTGACAACCTTTGAGCTGCAATCAAGAAACTTAATTCTTAACCGTATATAATACCATTTGGTTAGCATTTTGTAGCCTTGTGATGGATTTTAAAATGTTGACAACCAAAGAAGAAAAATATTATTTGCCTTTAAACCTGTAGATTTTTTCAGTTTGTCATGAATCTTAAATTCAACCTTGTACAAGACATAAACAAGCTTTAATAATAATATACCCTGTAGGATACAAACTGCTAGAAACTCACCTCTCCTCAGGTGTGTCGACATGGAAGGTTCTCTCAATAATGGTGGTCCACTGTAGACATCTGATGATGAACGTGTTGGGGCGGGGTTTCTCAGTCTTCATAATCTGACATTCTGGACAGACAGGGATACAATCAAACAAAGTTGTAACAAATGGGGAACAAGTGTCTGGTTGAGTTGGATTCAATCCAAAATTCCAAATACTACATAAAGAAATGGTACTCAACTCTATTTGCAAGCATACATGTGTACCTCATTTCCTAAGACATGAGAGATGATAAGACCAACTACACCGAAAGTATAGAAGCTTTAATTTTGATGATGGAGGAGTACTAAACTCATCTATTTCTGACTCTCATCATGGGTATCGATGGTTCTCTCAATAATGGTGGTCCATGGTAGACATCTGATAATACATGTACTAGGGACATTCTTATCTACTTCCATTATCTCTAGATGCCAAACGAAATTCACATGTGTAGCAGTAGACAGCCAGACTAAGGCTGTGGTTATGCTGAGTCCTCCACACAAGATGATAACCTACTTGCTACAGTGAAGTTGTTCAGAGGATCGTTCATGTTGGATGGGTGTGGCTTCTCTTTGTAGCCAATGAAAGACCCGTCTGTCTTCAGGAGAAAATAACGTGGTCTCCATGTTTTGATATATTCACCTGGAACAATAACAAGTATATACACCAGCATTTAACAATGTTCCAACCATATCTGCCACCAGTCCATGTCTATTGCAGAACTACAATTTCAATCATGCATGATTGATTGTACATGAGTGATATATCGGATTATTCAGATACCACTCCAGAGTTGGACAATCTCCATATCAAACTTGTAAAATCAATGTTCGTTAGCTGATATAACAAAACACATGTTACAATATGTCACACGATATACTGAACAAGCAATCCTCTGTCAATTTTTTCAGCATATCTTTCTTTAATCTCATTATAGTCATATGTTTGGTTGTATCAGCAATTCTAGTATCACATAGTCAGTTTCAAGCAAATTTTCTTTTGTTTCCTGACTCCCCTCATGATTGTGCTCTTTGTCGCACTTTGTCATACTCATTTGATACTACAAATTTAGCAGAAACTCCAGGTACTAAAATCAGAAAGTCTACCTTCTCTAAATGCAGACATAAAGACAAAACTATGATGAAATCCTATTATATGTTAATCAGGATATTTCTACAATTTACAAATGTATTTTTTTTATACTTTTAACAATCTGACTTGAACCAAATCTTGTTTTCTTTGTCTGTAACAGCATTCAATTCCTTTTTTTGTTAGACATACATAATTCAAATGGTGGTGATGTTGTTTTTCTCTATGGCATAATTCCTGTAAGTGTTACATAACCATAGTCACTAGAAATAATATAGAATTCAATGCGGGTGTAAGAAATAAGTACATGTAGGTTGGGTACCATGATGTGTGTCCAGCTGGAGGTCATCTGAATGGACTGACTAGTCTGACTTACTAGAACTGTGCAAACAGCCCACTTTACTTAAGTGACTCGGCAAGTGGACCATTCAGTCTTCACATACCACACAGGCATACGGGACACATATCTGACTATTACTGCATCACAAGTCATAAGAAATTAGCTTCAAAGATAATCTGTCAATTTGCACAACAAACTTAACCATGTCTATGACTCAATATGAGGAAGGAGATAAGAACACCAACACATTTGAATGCCACACAAGTTGTTATACAACTGACACTCTGCCATATATTTATATCATAATTAGTATTATACATATATCAACAGGAAACAAATCATCATCTTACGTAGAACATCAAAATACATTGTACATGGCATATCATCATTAAACAGGAAGCTGCTATTGATGGAAGGTCATTAAATGTTATGCAATGTTTGTCAAAATGTTGGGTGTGGTACAGAGTAAGACATAGCTTGACAAACACTGTGTGCTTTGTCTTCACAACAGTTCTACTCAAACACTTTGGGCAGGACCTAGACTAGAGTGACTGGTCAGACTACCTAACAAGTTTGGATAAACTAATGACCATAAAAGCTTGGCAGATGGCATAAGGGTAATGACAACAGGAAGCTTTAAAATGATAATGCCACTAAAAGGGATTAGAAAGATCTTCAAAATTTGTCAAAAACAGTGTAATTGTGTGCATCAACTGACAGGGATGAAAATAAAACCCAAAGGGAACCCCAGTTGTTCTGTATTTTAATACTATTTTCAACAGCAGTTTCTCGTGCAGTCAATCTCCAACAAAACTGTCAAAAGCAAGTTATTAGTTGTAAGCAACCAATTTTATTAAACTAAAGCAATATTTCACATATCTTTCCTTTTAATGGCAGTTAAGTATTAACAAGTTAAAAATGTAAGTGGTTTTAAACAGTATCGTTCAGTAATTTCCAATTTAGCACACACCCAGACAAAAGTGCCTGTTACTGTAAACAACTTGGTACATCCATGCACAGGTATATTCTAGGCCTTATTGATCATAATATGAAAGGCCATCATAACACGCTCCTTCTCATTTGATCTTCTGTACTTGAAACAACTATGAGTGTAGCAATGCCTCCCTGGTACCATGTGGCCCAACAAAACAGCCCTCTCACACGCCAGGGGAATTCTTGGTATGTGTGTTGTAAGCTGTCCCACATGCCTCACCTCTCTTGTGGAGCCAGCCCTCCCTGACCATGACCGGGACCACCTGCACTGAAGTGTCGCTCATGGTCGTCTCCACAACCGGCTCTCATACAATACAGTCCGAACAGTCTTCTGCTTCACCTGGGCAGTTAAGGAAGTAACCTAAATAAGGACAAATTATGAAATTATGCCCTAACCAACCTATTAAAGTTATCAAATGACATATCACATGGTTTTCACGAATAACTGCTGGAGTAGAGTCCCTAATAAAATTTGGGACGACACAATTTAAGAGAACGGGCGTCTGTCTGTTTTGGAGATGCATGTTGTAGGCATGGGCGATTCACGGAAAGTACACGTCTGTCTGGACCAGACCTAGGCATACACTACTGTCTAGCCACGATGCAACTTGAACATTTGCTGAATAAGTTAGTGTGGCCGGTTGCCGAGAGAAGCAATCAACATGCAAACCTATGCTTTAATATGTACAAGTAATAACCAAAGCACCATCCTTACACACAAAATGAGTTTCACATTCTGTAGATCTCGAATTTTGGCACCACAAACCAAAGCTTTGTTAGTATGTAACGTTACAGGATGTGACATGACAGAAAAACATGAAGTTCTCCATCGACACGCACACACTTCCATGCCCATTTTCAAAAATATAGAGAGACCCTACCTTCCTCGCCAGTAGAAAAGGGTACTCCTCCCTTGTGCAGCTTCAGTGTCCCTAGTTACGCACAATTATAGGAAGAAAGAAACGCATAAAATAAAGAAGGTAATGTTCCGTATTCTTCCTTGTTTTCAGTTTCAGGCGTGATGACGTCATGAGGGTAATTAGTCGAATCGCCGATGGCATCTAAACGCTTTAATGTAAAGTTTATAAAGAAATCAGAGACCGCGATTGGATATCAACGTAAACGTCAGCATGAGAGAAGACATTAATATAATTATGTATATGATTAGTTATCCAAAATGGAAGAAAGTGAGTGCATGAGGTTATTCAGCGACATTAAAATGAATATTGCCATGTCTGCGGTGTACCTGTCTACGAGTAGCCGCTAGGCATGATGGGCCACTTTCCGTCTGGGTCACCAGTGTCCCGGATAAGTGACCCAGACGTCTGCCCTCTTGGCGCCAAAATTTAAATATTTCAATATTCTCATCGCGTAAAGCTCCATGGACCAAGTAGGGTGGTTTACTAGCTGCTGAATGTTTTTAACGAACAGCATTATATACTAATTTTGTTTCATCATGTTATGTATTTTTTTCCATGTAAGGCCACACCAATTTAAATTCCTGGTTAACGGATTCGCCGCTTCATTTTTTTCTGATTTGCAAATAAAAATAAAAATTCAGAATCAACTGCAAAATGCTCATATTTTGCCCTGAACAGTTGAAAACAGTCCTTTTCTTCCTAGTTGTTACAGTTATTCCATCTTTAAATGCAGTGGTATCATTAAAAGTTCAAAATTCATTGTTTAAGTTTAGAACCAGCCTGTTGTGTTAACTTCATGGCTCCTATCGTACCATTTTGGGCCATAATAGGATGCCTAGGCCTGTTTTTATTTTAATTTTTTTTCACCCGCCCGCTCCATTATTTTTCTAGAAAAATCCGTTAACCTAGAAATTAAATTGGTGTGGCCTAACGTTATTATTTTATAAGTAAAATGCATTAAAAAGAACAAAAATCCACCTTTGATGAGAAAACATGTTTTATCCTGATAGTGCCCCTCCAACATGATATAGTTGTTTATTAGGATATTGCCAATGATGTTACAGCCCAATCCCCCCCCCCCGGGTTGTAATTCATGACTATTTTACCCATTGGCTAAGGCAGCCTGTATGTATGGAGATTATGACTATTTGTTCCCTTGTGGTGGCTGTCAATGGTACAATGTTATAAGAAACCTATTATGTCTACCTGACAGGAAGACTTTGGTAACCCTGCCCACAGGAGCTATTTAGGACTCAATAGGAGGTGTGTTGACCATATTCCATGTGCATGTAAGATATTGTAGCATTTAATTTTACAAGATCTGACATGCACATGGACTATGGTCAACACACCTTAATAGAATAAGAAATACAGTACTCACAGAATATTATGATTGCAGTTTTATTCTCATTCTACATGTAATAGTATGTACTAGTACAATCAAGGACGTTGAAGCTCCTTGGTACAATCAAGGAGGTTAAAAATCCTTGGTAAAATAAATACACAACAGAATATATATATAAAAGTTATATATTTACTTGATGAACATGGAACATAACACAGAACATCTATTAGATAGAAACAAGTCAGATATGAAAGTAGACATGACCTCTTTGGAACCAGGGAGATTCAAACTGTTTTCCAGTAAACAGTCACGACCAGAATGTAATAGTAACTTTGATTCTGGCTGAGTCATCAAACTGATACATGTACTGATACAGTCCAAGTCGTGTTGCTGCTAGATCAGCCTGAGGTCTGCAGGGTAACTGGCTGTACCCTGCACATGAGTGAGTGGGAGTGGATCAGACCCCAGCTGTCTGCAGCTGGTACACCCTGGAACCCTTATTCAGTAGAAAACCCTGGTTGTTAAGAGAGGCAATGAATCCCTCAAAGTCTGGAACCTTCACGTCACAATTCTGCAGAAGACAAAAAAAGACATGCTTAGATTGACCTGTACATGCACAGACCTATTTCTAGTGATATACTGGTATGCCTACTAGATATATCTCCTCCGTATTTGCAATCTTCCATGTAATATATTGTGTTTATTGTGAAGTGCTCATTATGTTTAATAGAGGATGTGGCCATATAATCAACTGTATGGTACAGATAAATTCTTAAACATTGGCATATCAAAGACATAAAACAACATCATTGCTTAAACTTCACCAAATTGCAAGTCCCTATACAAACCTGTGCAATCTCCCTCATCTGTTGCACAGTGAAGATGTTGTTGTAGGTCTGTTCTGCCACTCTGTTCAGGGCTGCAACAAATCTCTTCGGCTACAGAAACATTGTACATATGTATCAACAAATTACATACGTAGCAGCTTCAAAGTATACATGTGCCTGCACTTGCTTAATGAGACATACAAAAATGTGAAGAGTAACTAAATCTAGAAAGTCTCTATGATGTGTGAACAAACATTTTTGTCAAGCATTATAAAACAAGCTGATAAACAATAGCTACAAGGTACATGTATAATGTAACATGTCATAAGTAATCACTTGTGCTTTGACCTCACCTTGCTCCTGCTGCTCATGCCTGACCCATTCTGTGATCTCAGGAAATCCAGTTGCCCAAACTCATCTGAGTAGGTGTCAAACATGCTGAAGAAAAAAAAGTGTTTTTAAATGAATTGAACAATGTTATACCTTTAGGCAAACAATGGTTTTGTGTTAGGTATGTGGCACATGGCATTATGAACAAGAGTTCCACGACCTCATACCTTCGCCAAATGATGTTAACCCTTGCGATTATACAATTTTTATCATTGATTTTGTAAATAAGAGCCTCATTTGCATGGATTATATCAGTTGATCATATTCTCCACCCAATGACAGCCTTATTTTAACAAAAAGGCTATTATAGCACTTCCTCATAAATTATGTAGATGAGGTCATGATTTGAATAAATTATGTTTATTGATGTTCACCTTCACTTAACTTCCAAATGTGGCAAGTATGAAATTCCCAGCAGTTACAACTATTAAATCATAAAATTTTGTCAGTAATTATGCAAATTAGGTCCTCATTTACATAATATATATCCTCAGATGTTTTTTCTCGTTCTCAAGTCACAAGTGTTTCATAGTTCTATTATCGAACAAAGCAGATGTATAGAATTTCCTCATTAATTATGCAAATTAACTCCTGATTTGCATAATTGTCATCTGATTATGTCAAGCATCACTTCAACTACCTACATACCAAAAATCATGACCATCCGTCAACCGGTTCTTGAGTTATCCTCGTTCGAAAATTTTTAAAGAAATGCTCCTGCAGTTCCAGAACAAGCCGCAAGGGGACCCAAACTCGTGTCACTTCTTTCCTATCCCAAGAGCTATCTGCCATACAAAATTCATGACCCTAGCATGTCCAGATCACGAGATATCAAAACCGGAAGTTCTGCTGCAGTACCTAGGAAAGCCGCCAGGGGGCCCAAAATCTAATCATTTCTAGGTCTCATAAAGACCTACCCACCTACCAAGTTTCATTCCAATCCATCCACTGCTTGCTAAACCACACACACACACACAAACACACACACAGACAAACGCTACTGAAAACATAACCTTCTTGGCGAAGGTAATAATGTACCAGCTTTGTTACACAATACAGTTTGTATATGCTTTATGTTGCTGAGTTATTGTAAGAGTGGTCAAATCTGATTATCAATGTTTAAATATCTGTTGTAGCTGATGACATACACAAAACATCCTTCTTATACCCTTATAAGACAAATCAACTATGGGAAGGTTCCAACCAGACCGGTGACAGTCGTATGTCCTTTCATTTTAACCTCGTTTCATTGACAAAATATCTAACCTGTCTTTCATGATTTCCACCACATCCTGTGCATCCTGACTGGTAGCTGTCTCCCTCAGCTCCAAACGGCTACGGGCCTGCATGGAAGACACTTCACATTTTCAAACTGTAAAGGCAAACATTTCCAGTGCACTGAATAGCAGAAGATGTTAACAATTTTAAAGGCCAAAGACAATTTGCATGCTGCATAATTTGTTACAAAAAAGGCAGATAAAAGTAGTCATTGGATACTCCAAAAGCTGATGAATGGGCCAAGATAGAATAAAGCATTCTAGGCTGTCTATCTGCAGCCTTCATAATGTGTTTGAATATTGTGACAGAAACTGAAATATCTATCATTCTATGCATCATTTCAAGCAAGCAGCTATTTCCAACATTTCACAAGATGATCACTCTTCAAATGGCAATCATCCTTCAGGAGGACCAGAAGAGCAGATGAGAGACCTCCGTTAGCCTGATGAGAGACTCCAGCTGCCTGGTGGTGATGGGGATGCTGTCTGGGCCACGCTGATCCTTACGGAGCTCAAGGTAGAAGGTCTGAAAACATGTCGGAGACAGTTTGATTACAATTTGACTTACCACAATAGACATTCTTAAGCACTGACAACTTACAAAGTGTTCAGAGAAGATTAACTTTCTGTACTGTTGTAACGTGTGTTTTCTAAACATAAGTTGCATACTGTAGGTTTAATGGAAGACTGACCTGAAGCACCTGCTTGGCTTCTGGTGACAGTTTTGGATGGACATACTTCCTTGCATAGGCCACATACTGCAAAAAACATTACATGTTGACTGACATATAGTAATTGTGCAATTTATCATATTGAACATCATATTCTTATTTCTTTCAGAAGTATGGGTACGACCTTTAAAAGCATAGAATTTAGCAGTAAACTTTGTCTTAATCAGAAAACATAGCAATCTAAATAAGGTTTGATGGATACCTTTCTTAGCAGGGGGTGTGGGATGGGGTCGAACTGTTCACCTCTGCTGATCTGAAAACAAAGATAGTCTGTTTGACAACAACATGTATGAAACTTAAGTGCTCATTTTACTTATTAAACAGACTTGGAAAAATCCTGAACAACTCAGAAAAAAATAACCTTTTTTCTTTGAGGACTAATGGAGGGAGGTAATTACATTTACTTTTATTCATGTTACTTTGCATCATTCATAAAGATACGAACCAATGACCGGCTCATGACAAAAACAGAACTGTTCTTCAAGTTCTTATGTATACATCTACAGAATATACAATTACTGTCTTGAATCCTGTACAGAACTGTACCTTTAGTCGTTCAGACACCGGCTTTCCCAATTCCCACTGTCTCCTGGCCTCGTCATCGTCAGGAGTCTGTACAGAGCATACATGGGTACCAGTGGGATGTCAATACATCATTCAACTCTTACAAGCCATGACAAAATGGATATTTTGTACATGTAGCTCATTGTTATGCAGATATGCTTTTCCACTAAGAAGCAGATTCATGATGTGTTGAGAAAGTTACTTTAGTATACATGTATTTATATGGAAGTACATTTAGAAGCTTATACGTGTCCAAATGTACCTAGAATACGGAGAACCTTACCTGAACCATCATTTCTCAGTTAAACCTTAAGTACATAAAATCTTCAGTTTACCTGAGCATCTCTTCTCACTCTGACAGCTGTGGTGTCACTGTAAGGAAAGGAGAAAAGTGTCATAATGTCTGGACAAACTATGTTCGAGTGAATCTAAGTAAAGGGAAGTTAACCATGACTACAATGTAAATTTTCGACAGCAAATGGGAATGCAATAAATGTTATTTTCCAACAATAATCAATTAAGGTATACTCACCGGCATCTGCCAGCCCTTAGTGCCATGACATGCTCAGAAAGCATGCTGTCCAAATCCTGGTAAAAAAAAAATGAGATGGAAATTTCCAACCAAACCATTCAGATTATACTCCTAATGATCAGGGGATTGGTATTGTCATTGAAAGTTGAAGAACATGTACATTTGTGTGTGTACAGTAGTCTATGATTGATCATGGAACATATACATACATTATCTAATAGTTACTGATTTTAATCATGTATCTTTGTCCAATACATCTAACTCACAAGCTTGCATACAGGTAAACAAACAACATGGTGAACTGACTGGTCATTACCTCATCAGGATTGTCCAGCAAAATAAACACCAGGTCAAACCGAGACAGAAGGGCACTACCCATCCTGGAACAACAAAAACACAATAAACAGATGTACGCCACTTAGTCTTACTAACTAGAGTTACTGACATCCTCCATGGTTTGTGGGATGGATGCGTACATTACTAGCAAGAATTTTAATTACTTATTATTTAATTTTTTCAGTTCCATTTGTAGTAGAAATATCTGTGTGTATTTGTGATTAGTACAAGGTTACTGGCATAGTAATAGTTTTAGTTAAAGATATCATTTGTGAGAGACATACTTGAGGTTCTCTGCCACAGTCTTAGCCTTGTTGTAGTGCCCACCAACGGGATTGGCTGCTGCGATGATGGACGTTCGTGCAGGGAGGCTGGACAGAGGGAAGAGTCATCTTAAGGAAATTCATAACAGTTCACTAATTTTCTGAGAATTGTATAATGAAATTTTACTGTCCTGTATAGAATTCTGCTAAATCAAAGTTAATTTTCATGAACTGAGACAGACTTATACACACACCTGCAGACTATGCCTGCCTTGGCCAAGCTGATGCTTTGCTGCTCCTGGTAACACACAAACAACATCAAAAGTCTTTCAGTGTGCATCTATGGCAATCAATTGTAGATCTAGAGAGCTGAACTGTTATAGCAGACTGTACAAATTGATCTATTAGAATGAGAACAATTTTACACTAGGCTAGACTAGTAGAGGATAAGCAGTCCAGTTTTATTTATCAGTATAAATGAAGGTATCCTGTTACTAGAGTATTTACCATTGCCTCTAGGAGAGCCTGATGCTGGTTGGTCATTTTGTCAAATTCATCAATGCAGCAACAGCCTAGAACAGAAAGTGTTTTGAATCATAATACTGACAGTGTGACTCCGTGAATTGTTCGCCATACAAGATAAGAAAAACTTAAAGGTTTATGAGCTGCCTTCGTAGTGAAATAACAGTAAAAGATTAAGACAAGTGCATTTTACCCTGGTCAGCTAGCACGAGAGCTCCTGCCTCCAGTGCAAAGTCTCCTGATGCACTGTCCCTGCTCAGGGTCACCTGCCAAACAAATGATGTGCATCTACACATGTAGATTGATGTTTAAGTCTAAGTCTAAGAGGGAGAGTCTCAAAAGAAGTGTAGTGACAGTAAGCTACTTGTCAACTCATTCAGGTAAAAATGTGTTGCTGCTGTCAGTCACAGTGGTTGTTTACAAGAGCAAAACAACTGTGTATGATGAAGTTGTCAATCAAACACTATGATAAGATTCATCAATTAAAATCATAAAGGATGACACTTGAGTAGTCAGATGCAGGTAGACCTACAGTGAGTCCAGATGCAGTAGTTGTGTTCCCACATACGTAGACACCGCGGGGAGCAACATTGGACACTGCTTGGAGCATCTATCCATCAAAGAAAGATACATTTGGTGACTTATTTTGAAGGAAACTACAAATACAATGTCACAAACAGCTTGGCAAGAACTATAGATGACAAACCTGGCTTTTGCCCAGTCCAGGATCACCAACCACTAGAACATGGGGATCTCCTCTGACAGGTATACGATTCTAGATGAAGAAAAAAAAACACAGAGATTTCTGCAACGATCTCCAAAAACTGGATGATTAAAATGAGACATCATCATTTACCCTTGCTTGCTTACTTCTACATGTATTTCAAACTTGAAAGAACATTCTCAAAACAGTTACTACTTGTAACAGTTGGCTAAATTTGTAATCTTTAAATGTTTTGTTGAGACTTGAGAGTCATTTCAAAGTGTACGTTATGGGATAAAATACATTTTTCACCACTCATAAATGGAGTATTAAACCAAGTTGTGTGTATGGACTGCACATTTCAGGGCTGATATCTACAGCTATGATACATGTCTCTAACTTACCTTGTTATTAGCAAACCTCTGATTGCCACCAAACAAGGCCAAGGCCAGACCTGCTTTCACTGTCTGCAAAGATACATGGAATTGAAGTATTTTGTTTACTTTAGATGTTAAGAAAAGAATATATTTTAGTTAATGGTTAAAGAATTCAATGAATAAAAGATAGATCATTTTAGGATACATTTCATTTGTCATAGTAGTTACCCTCTCACATTCCAAAAGATATACATTGTGCTGTCAACTAGTACTTCACTAAGTCCATGGTACATCCTTTATTCTAAACCAACAGTAATGGTCCATGTAGCACAAAAAACAGTAATCTAAGGCAGTAAGCCTGACCTCATGACCATATATAGCTGGACATAAAGACCCCACAATGAGTCTGAAGACATGTGGGTCCTCCTGGATCTCCTGGATACCATACAGCTCCTTCAGGGTGAAGTCCATAGCCAATCCTGACGTGCCGCTCTCCTTAGTGGACTTCCTTCCCTTCGTCTTACTCACAGAGTTGGCAGAGATGTAGATGAGGAACATGCACTGGTCACGGTTTGATTTCCTCCTTCCTACAAGACCAGATTCTTGTGATTTTGTGACATTTTTCTACCAAACAATTCAATCTACACAGCTAACATGGTAGAGGATAAACACAACTGAAAGAGACCTTTTTTCAATATATATAATATAAAATAAAACTCAAAAGACGTGTGGATTGCCTGACCTTCCTCTGAGCTCATGACCTTGACAATGCCAGTGACTGTAACCACATCTCCAGGAGCACAGCTATCCACTGTGTAAAAGACAACATATTTATGTGAGAGGACAATCCTTCTGTGTTTATACTGTCTTCAATAGAGGTGATGTCCAACATACAGAGGTAATCAAACAAGGGCAACTTAATGTCTAAATAACAAACATGACAGGATGGTCGGAGTGTCTCTGAAGCTCTGTGCTACATGTTGCACAGTAGAAGTGCGTTCACAACAGAATTAGATTTACCAAGATCCCTGGTCAGTTCACACTCCACTGTCCGGGGGATCCTGCCTGCCTCCCTGTTCTCATCAGTGATCAGCTCCTGTACTCTGCAAGAACCCACAGGAATTCTTACATCCTCCAGCACAAGGGATTATATGGAATACACTGTATGTGGCATTCTACACGTACTGTACTTTAAATCTTTCTTTTTGATATCCTCTCCCATCTTTCATATCAATTACAATGTACTACAAACATTCAGTCATCTACATTTTATAGCATCATTCTTTACTTGAGAAAACATTGTGTCATACTTGATAGTCTGCCAGTCTACAGTTTCTGTGAGCTGGTGGTTCTGAAGGGGAACAAAAGACCTTCCTCTGCAGTCAGGGGCTGGACACTACAAGTAAGAACCCAAAGAAAATCATGTCAAGAAAAGGTAATGTTATATGTCTTTTGCACTGGCTGCAAATAGTTTGTGAAGGAGATGACATCTTTTACAGGTAAGTCACTGTCACATATAAAGCTCTATTTATCCACTAATAGAAGGACAAAAATCTTAAGTTTGTATCAATCATACGTGACTGTATGTGCGGAGCATTTACCTTGGTTGGTAGGCAGTACTTGCCTTCTAGAAGTAGCACTCTCTGAGGAGAAAAAAATGTTTTTAATTGATTAAAAAGAATTAGGAACACTGGAAATTCAGGGAGATAACAATATCAATGATGTACATGTAGCTACTCAACAGACAACCTTATCTCACCTGCACTCCCTTACAGGTAAGACACTCAAACGCCATCTTGATACACATGGGCTTCACATTGCTGACCCTCACCACTGTTCCTCTGATGCACACATATTTGCCTGACAAATATGAAGCAGGGAGATTATTATCTTTTGCCACAAATAATGCTTTAAAACAGAAAGACAGAAAGCTCCCTTTTCTCCCTTTCGATGACTAAAACACCATCTACAAATGGTTGAAAAAAGGAAAAACTTACCATAGAAATTGGCCTTAAGCCTTCTCATAGAGGTTATGGGTTCATAATTGAATACCCTGAAAAATTAAACAAGAATACTTATTTTAATAAGCATACAAATTTATGTAAAAGGTTAACACAATACACATAATCATTTGTCAAAAGTACATGTTTTAACAAATGTACTCAAGTACACATAACCAACATACATGTACTTCTTTATCCCTTGTGATCTATAAAAGTTATCACATTACGTAGCATGTTAGGTCTGACCTGGTGTGGATTAGGGGGACATTAACAGCTATGACAGCTGGAGTTTCTCCATCTTCTTCCCCAGGCTGTTGTAGGGCAGCTGCCTGCCTCTCCAGGTCATGGGTCAGGACCTATACATACATATACACATGTACTAGTATCTTCATATTGAGGTCAAAGAACTACATTGGGCAGATGCTATAACAGTAAATGATTATGAGCTAAATGATAACTTTTTTTTCTCATCTGTATCTTTTGTCAACCTTATTGAGCTTGTTTCCTATTTTGTCGCCCTCCCCTCGCCCTGGTATTTCCTGACAGTTCCTGTGGTCTGACCTGGTGCACAGCCAGTCCCAGGCAGCTCAGGATCTTCTCTGGAGTTTCCTTCATCACACTGGCCATGTCTGGGACGGTTGAACGGACTCCTGAACAGTTAACAAATGGATCGTTAAAGAAAATGGTACAAGAGACTCAGTGGGCTTTTCAAGAAGTCCAACTATAAGCCACTGTTTGATCTGTTGTGGTGTAATTGCCATTATATGTAGATACTTGCCTTACATGTAAGGAGACTATATGCAACATCATTGTCATGCATTTATTATAAGCTCGGATGACCAAGCAAGCCATAAACATTACAAGTACCTTCATCTTGAAGAAGCTCTTTGAAGTCTATGGCTAAGGAACCTTTCTGCTCGATTTCATCCTGTCAGGAGAAAATAAGCATCTTGATATTGTAAAGGTTCATTATGATCAAGTTAGAAACATGCAGGCTCAAACTTGAGATAAAAAAAGAAAACAGTATGACACATCAGAAGTTGAATTACCTTGTCATATAAGTCCAGGATAGACAGGAAGTATTTCTCAAAGGCCTGTGTCCTCACAACATCAGGGGAATGCTCTGAGTAAACTGAAAAAAATAGGCACCCAGAAAATCCACTTGAGCACAGCGACATGCGTTGAGTGACCAATGATTTAATGGCAAAATTAACAATGACTAATTAAACTGAAAATTGTTGTTAAACTGGTAATGTACTAGTAGGCATAAGTCTGACATACAAGAGCTGCCATCATCACCTTGGTTTGGGAAGTACAGGTGCCAGCCCTTGTAGGGGAGGGGATGATATTTTCCAGGATGGTCTGTGACAAACGCGGTCTAGTCTGGGAGGCTCCTGATGAACCACTGTACCCACCTCTCTTGGTGCTGGTCGAACCTGATCCTGAGGACATGAGGTGTTAAAAATAGACATGGAGAAAATAAGTGGGATCGTGTGGTGTAGAGTTAATTATGGTTGGGTGGTTGGCCCAGAAGGGTTTACGGAAAAACCTGGGCTGCCTACCTTGCCAGGCTACCTTACCAGTCTACCTTGCCTGTCTAGGACGTCAGGCTACTGAACTCCCCCCATCCACAGCCTCACGAATGGCAAGACCTCCAAGCAGCTGCGCCCCCTGGCGGAATGCATCAGAATTACACCCACTCCTTTGGCACATGCGTGTGCACAAACCTTAGGCCTGACTAATCGCGCTCCTGGCGGCCGGTCGCCCCGAAGTGGGTGGGGAGCATTAACCTCCGGCCGAGTAACACAGCAAGAAATCTACTGAGGCGAATAGAAATATAAAACTGAACAAGATATTATACTTTATTTTAATTTTTCTTCTAGAGTTTTAATGAGCCAAGGGTAATCAACAGTAACAGGGAAACGGATCTCGTGGTTACGTTGAGAGCGCGCGGGTCGGAGTGTGTATTATCAGAACAGGGTGAACTTTTGACCTTTTGTGCGGGGGCAGCATTGTCCGTGCCGCACATCTGTAGATAATCTTAGGGACTGTACGATATTTACCGGGGGGAGGGCTGGTGCACTGGGGGGGGGGGAGGAGAGGGATGGCCATTGAAATTTTTTGGGGGGGCTTGGGAGGAGGGCCATGGAAAAATATTTTAACCGATGGGAGGGCCATCGAAAAAAAATCGGCCTGGAGGGGGGAGGGCCACCGAAAAGGTTTTGTGAAATGTATGGCGTTGCGTAGTACAGAATTACAAGAAATACACCGTAAATTCCAGAATATAGTACGTACTTTTTAAATTTTTTAAAATCCCAAAAGTGTCTCGGGCCGTTGCCCAAGACCGGGTGCGTACTTTATTTGTGGTTTCCCCCGACAAATCCATGGACGACCCAGTATATAGCAGAACATCGGCACGGAGAGCGACATCGATCGTCCATAGCATGTTTAGATAAGAATATTGATTAGTGGAAATAAAGTTAAACTTCAATAAATGAACATATTTCCTCTGACTATCGTCAATATTGACACTAAGGGCCACTAAGTTGCGGTAAAAGAAGAAGTCAAGTCACCCACGGTAAGAAAATGTAGGTCACTGGCAATGACGCCCGACGCTTTGTCATGCCGACAGGATCGTTCCCCAGCCAGCCGGCGCCGATCTCAGTGGAACCCCGGCCGAAAAAATAACCTCCCGTAAGTACTTATACAATTGCGAGAGGTTTATGAGTGGTAATATTTGAAATGGTCCGCAAGCCGCGTGAACGTTCTTGTTCGTCGTAACGTAACGTAACGTAACGTGATAACATAACAGTCGTGCCTCGACTGATGGTCAGTTAAATGCCCTTCCGGCTTGAGTTGAACTTCAACAAATATTATGCCCATGCCGTTTCAAAGGTTCAGTTGACAGAAATTATTATCCATGTTTCACTTCGTATCACAAATATTTTTAAATCTTGATAAATGCAACAGGAAATTACTTTGTAGCGGGCTATACCAGCCAGTACGAGGTGCAAATTCCAGCTAGATGTACTCCTACGGGACCCGACTGTTCGGCAAGCTTCAATGATAGGGGCGGAGTTAACTTAAAATGTAGTCTTTGATGAAATCTTACCGCCCGGCCGATGGGTGGGGTGTTTGACGAGCCGACACCTACAGCTGAAGAAGACAGAGCCGTGGCAGCACTGAGGACAGCCCCGAGAAGGAAGTCTTTTTTTTCCTCTGTACAGACTGTACTTTTTACGGAGTACAAATTAATATTCCCTCGGAGTGTTTATTCCTTTGATTTTGTGACAAAAACATCTATCACATAACGAGATTACTAGTACTTGAAACGCAGTCAAACTTTTCACTTTCTCCTGTTCGGAATCGCCAGTAGTCTTTAGTTGTTGCGTAATTGGTTTCGGTGTGAAATTTTAAATTCGGTAGCACCTCTACACCCAAATACTCCGCCCAGTTCTCCGCCCGTTTGATTGTTTCTCTCCATGGGTCGATCGGGCGGGCGCTATTAAAGAAGTGTTCGGCGCATTTCGTATTCTAAAAACAACAAAGCTACGTACGTGTGCATCAACATTGAACTACCCCCCGTTACAGATAGAATCAATAGTTAAATATTTTGTTTGTTTTTTCACAAATCTTTATAGACTATTGCTTGCTTGATCACCAACACTCTCCGGGATCCAAAGCTGTACGTTCCGCCGGACTTGCCTTACCTGATTACCTCGCGGTGGCGACGTCTTGCAAGTCGGCTGCGGCCAGAAGTGAAAACAAGGCCGAAGCGTTTCCCGCTACGTTACCATACAATCACGTAGTACACGGCATAAATCTAGTTTTTAAGAATTTTTTTTTAACTACATGTCCACAGTGGTACCGGCCGTGCGTACGTTTCAGACAGGAATATTTGTCTCCCACCAGCCCCAAATCGGGGGGTGCGTACTTCGATCACGATGCGTACTGTATTCGGGAATTTTCGGAAGGAGAAAGAGAAAGAAACAATCACATGGAAAATTACCGAAAAATTGTTTGGGTTGGGGGGAGGGCCATTGAAAAAAAATTGAGCCGGGGGGAGCTCGAGGGCCATGGAAAAAAATTTTTCCGGATCCTTTTTGCACCAGCCCTCCTCCTCCGGTAAATATCGTACAGTCCCTAAGATTATCTACAGATGTGCGGCATGGACAATGCTGCCCCCGCACAAAAGGTTAAAAGTTCACCCTGTTCTGATACAATACACACCCCGACCCGCGCGCTCTCAACGTAACCACGAGATCCGTCTCCCTGTTACTGTTGATTACCCTTGGCTCATTAAAACTCTAGAAGAAAAATTAAAATAAAATATAATATCTTGTTCAGTTTTATATTTCTATTCGCCTCAGTAGATTTCTTGCTGTGTTACTCGGCCGGAGGTTAATGCTCCCCACCCACTTCGGGGCGACCGGCCGCCAGGAGCGCGATTAGTCAGGCCTAAGGTTTGTGCACACGCATGTGCCAAAGGAGTGGGTGCAATTCTGATGCATTCCGCCAGGGGGCGCGGCTGCTCGGAGGTCTTGCCATTCGTGAGGCTGTGGATGGGGGGAGTTCAGTAGCCTGACGTCCTAGACAGGCAAGGTAGACTGGTAAGGTAGCCTGGCAAGGTAGACAGCCCAGGTTTTTCCGTAAACCCGGCCCAGAACCCATGGGTCCTGGATTCAAATCCACCATAATTTAAACATACCTCGATGTTGTGACATTGGGTAAGGCACAGATTTCCTCACTTCACTCAGATGAAAATGAGTTCCTAGCTTTGTCAGATTTTAATGGTTAGGGACGTCCCTTCCTCAGCACTGAAGATACCAAAACTAAAGCCACACTCACCACCTGCACCTCTCTGACCACGTCTGCTGTAGTGACCACGCCCACCACGCCCACGCCACCATGGTCTTCCTCTTGACTGACTTCCTCTGTTATTCATTCTCCGTCCTACGTCAAGTAACACTACGTTTCACAGTAAACCTCAGGAATATTTTCAGGGAAGTAAAGGGACTCAAAGTTCCCGCCTCATAACAATCGCCATGATGATGATGACGGTATGCCTCCGTCTTCAGTAGTGGAACCTAACATCAGCGGCTCCTTGCGGACTGTACAGAACTGCAGAAGGCTCTCGTCCGATGGGTGAATCACTCATTTTCCACAGGAGGAATGGGCAAAATTATACTTCTTTCAAAGTTACGTATACTGTTACGAATTTGGTAGTCTTGCGGCATAAATTAATAGATTTATTGAACATAAAAGAGTTTCAGCGAACGTAATAGTTACAAAGTCGATTTGTTGCTTTCACTTATTTCAAGACCAACTCCCAATGATCCACATTGTTCAGCTGGTAGTCATATTCCATCAAGCAAGAAATACGGTATTCGATGCAAAAATGAATTTTCGCAATTATGCCATAAAGCAATACATAAAGGAGATAAGCCCTTCCGTTTTCCTTCCTTACCGGTAGTAAAAACCCGCAAGCATATGGTTTTATTGTTTGGATCAACATTTCTATCAAATATTCCAGATTTATATAACCGTTACACGCACTCTAGGTTGAAAACGAATGTTGGCAATGCTCGTCGTAATCCCTTTGGGAATGTCGCGGTCCATTTAATGTTAATTTAACTTTTGAAAATATCGATAATGCAATAACAGTAGGTGGCTTTTAACATGACGCGAGGGGAAAGGGACATTTGTCCTGTCATGTCACCATATCTTCCATTTACGCGACAAAGAAAGTGATTGCAGATACTGATGAGTATGTTAGAATTTCCCTGGTAATCATCCATTTTTGCTCAGAATTACTTCCACAGCAGAACTGTAGGTCTGTCCAGTCAATAAAGGTTAAACACCAGCTCTCATTCCCCGCACGTCCCCGTCAGCCACAGATGAACGATAGTGTTAGTTTAATGGTGTTGTTGGCACGGGAGGCCATTCTAGCCTTTATTGAGCGTCCGAAAACGTTAGCCACAACATCTGGGCTTTTACGCCCCTGTTCAAAAGACTATTTCCCTGAAATTCCCTCTTGTTGCTGCTCCACACCCAGAGCTTTTAACATACATTAGTCAGCAAATGGACCGGTTAATCATTCAGATATTCAAGGATGACCTTAACACGGTGGACCAAAGATGTAAGGGTGCACCAAACGGAGAGCGGTTATATCTTCATGTCCATACGGGATTCAGCTCGCAGTGTGCGGCCGGTTCTAGTGCCTATTGAACAATATATGGATCATGCAGATGTGTTTAAACGTTACAGCTAAATCTTAGGTCATGCTTCTGCTTGTCAAGATCTGATGTGCATTTGTCTCCTCTTCCAATGCAACTAATTTTAGTCGCCTTTATTACTGACGGAATCATACTTTTAACTCCATGGTCGCTCGATCGCCGCCTTCATATTGTTTTACAAACTTTAAGGTCCAAATGGTGTACTAGTCAGGTACACAGATCGTATAGCACATTGCTGTTAATAGATAAGTTACCATCTGAAGACGTTCGCTCGCGTTAGAGTATAGGAATGATAACGTAACGATCCTGCTGTTAATGCGCCTCGCACGAGTGCTTCTTGTGTGGAGTGCCGAAATGGCGACCTCTCCTACGCCTCCTCATACAATATCGTGATCAAATGGGATCAATAAACCCTTCAGAGATGACCAGAACGCAGTTAGCTGCAGCCAACCGCCTGCCCCATCTGTTAAAGACACCGACTTTTAACAACCGACCATTAAGTTCGAATTCTGCCATAAGGAAGTTATTATTTAGCGCGCGTTTGTTGCTATTGAGTGATCATGACCCATCTGTTTGAAGGCTCTAGTGGGGAAAGGAGGAGGTAAGATATTAAGAGCTCCTTTAGGCTTTCAAGGTCAGAAGTGTCCACGCAATCTCGCCGCCATGTCTCGGCTAATGCCCGCCTGTGCGCTTGGTAATGTAACGCGCGTCGGGCTGTCTAGTGTTGGCTGGCGTGCCGAGAACATAATCGCACTTCAAGAAGAAATACAGCTATGAATATAGACCCAAGGGTGCCCCCACACATCCCCCCTATTAAAAACAATTAACCCACATTATCTAGAGATTTACAGGATAGACTTAAGAGCAAATTGTGCAAATTACCCACATTGTGGTGAGATCATTTGCATCGCTCTTAGTAGAGGCAGCCGCGGAGTGAGGTATTTTACATTGGCACCTCGAGCCACAATATTGTAGCGGGACCATTACTTCTCTTACTGGGATGAGGTGCCATTTGCTCTAAAGGTAGGGACAAGTGTATCTGGATACGACAGCTAAAAAACAATAAGAACGGGAGGAAATAACTGTTACAAGTTTAGTACATGTAGTTAGAGTTGTATTGTGTAAAGGCTTTTTGCCTTTAGGGTACCCCGGATCGTATTTTCTACTTGTCCTGTCAATATCAATGTTGAAGTGTAGTGTCTCCTTTGGCCTTGACTAGGAAGGCGGCCGTTTTCTTACAATGCTAGCTGGAGTAAAGCAAGGTTCATATGACTTCCACGGAATGGAAAACATTCAACCTCGCCATGTAGCCATCAACCTTCACAAACCCCAAAGCTTGTACCGTTACAAAATATCCCCACGCAGTTCGAACAAAGTTTGGAGTAGACCCCTTTGCTAACCTTCCTGTACCCCCGCCTTTGCTGCCAGCCGAAATCACTCCAGAAATGGGGTAATTGAAAGCACTTGCTGCAGCATGTACTGCTGGAAAGCCTTTAATTGGCTTACCTCCCCGCCTTTCAATCTTCTGTAGTACTGCCCTCTCCTGCGTGCCTCACACAATTTACTAAGCGCACACACTGTAATTTGTGAGTTGAAGTGCTTTTCCCATTTCGTCAAACCATCGCACGGACCATTACAACCAATTTGTAGTGCTCAGAAAATGACTGTTATCAATGTCGAGCTAACGGCCTGCAAATTTGGCAGCATTTGAAGATTAATACACTGAAAGCTACTAGAAATCTACGAGACAAACATGTCAATTATTTTTTCATGTTTAGACCATTTTCTCGTCTTCAACTGGCTATAATAGATGAGATGAGCGTAGTGCGGCTGGCAGAGGGCGCCAGTGGGTGCGGGACGTGGTACAGAATACGTGCAGTGCCGTTGGTTTGAAACGGGAAAGAACACATGGGTACATTTTCCCAAACAGTGTACAATTACTTTTGTGTTGATATTTTGATGACTGAATAGTATCATAGAAAATGGTTAAAGCCATAAAAACAAACAGTTTGATAACTGGTTAATAATAACATGCTGGTTACTATGTGGAATGGAAATCCAACTGCAGCATTAATAGTCCTTTTTGCAGATGAACTACCAAGCCAATCTTGCACTTTGCTCTTACGTTTCACCTCTTTAACTCATGAAGCGAAATAGGTAGATAAGGATTTAGAATTGACATGTAACTTTCTATTTGAATTTTGGACCATCGAGAATCACTGGAAAAGCAGATTCTAATTCAGCCAAGGGTCGTGGATTATGGAGCTGTCGGAGTGTATTGGTACGAAGATCACTTGTCAGGCTTGGTCAAAATCTGCACTTGTAGAAGAATCTACAGATCACACCTGTGTTGGGACCATGCATTCTGTAATGTGGACGGTTAGTAGTGAAGCAGACTGTACACAAGTAGATAAATGTACCATTCAATATAATTTTGCTTTAAGTTGAAGTTAATTTGAGGATCATCACTGCACTATGACATTTGAAGTTTATTTTTGTCATGATATAAGCTCCTGTAAGGATCATATCATCTTTTGAACAGTTTCGATAATCGACCAGAAACAAACGGGCTTATCTCCTATTTTTCCTTACTTACGTGAAGTTCTTGCGAAAAATGGATTTACCTTTCCAAATGGGAAAACGTTTGAAAATCTGACGTTTGGCCCAGGGCTACCACCTACGAGTGGAAACACTCGCTTTTGATACCCAATGTAGGAGTCTCTGATTGGCTGATGGCAGCCCTGAGGGGCAACTTTGATGCCATTACTTTGCTATGGAGACGAGTCCACATACAACAGATAATTAGATCTAGTGATAGTACAGATGGTATCGACACAAGCCTGTATCCAGGTAGGTAAATTGATAATGTGTACCCTGTGTGGAACGCTTTGTACTGCAGAGAAACAACCTCTCTAAAAGAGAAGATCTGAGGAAAATAACAAAGTACAAAGGACGTCACCATCTATGAACGACAGTGTTCAACACGTGAGCAAATATCCGTCCGGAAATATCACTCCAGAACATTCTAGAAAGTAAACTTTCAAGGATCAGGGGTCATAAATTTCACAAGACTTTCTTTAAAAGTTTTCATTTAAGTCCTTTATTGTATCCGCCTCTCATCAGGTTGTAATGCAATCAGTATTGTCGTGAATATAGTAAACGGGTCGTAAATTGCACTTTTCTGTGCAGTACAGTCGCTCTACGTCTTTTACAGGCGTTGACAACTAAAGTGACAGTTGGGGCATGAGGACATGTTAGGGAGTTATAGAGAAATATTGGCCGGAGCTCACATCCATCATTCTGACAGCAGGTGTTCCCGAGACCCCCGCCCTTCGCCCCCTCGGGGTCGCCAGGAATTGACCGCTAATGGCCCGTGCGCAGCTTGACACAAAGGTGCTGCACAAACCCGTGTTCCCACGGCTGGCCAGCGGCCACGGGGCAATGATGTACAGCAAATGCCGCGGCGACAATTTACTGGTTACCTGGTCTAACTAACCTGGTACTATCCCTAGCTAAGGGCAGATAAACTAAGGGATAAATCTAATATAGAAGGTCAATTACTATAGAGTGAGAGGACTTGGGGGACCTGTTCTGTGATGTAGACGGTACATGCCATATCTTATCCCAACTACCAGTCACTGCTCTTTCAAACAAAAGCTACAACAACTTTTGGACAAAATATTGAAGGTGTTGGTATGAAGGCTCGGGAAAGAGGCAAAATTGCAGAGTGAGGAGACAAAAAAACATGTATATCAAACGCTTTTGCGATACTGATTTAATGTGCTTTGACGTCCATTAAAAAAAAGAGCGCGTGCCACACAGTTCAGTGAAGCAGCCGCCATGATTAGCGGAGCGCCCCGGGTAATAGCCACTTGCTTTGATACTCAAGCCCAATTAATCCATTAATAAAACCATAATATTCCCGCTCTAAAGTAGATTTTCCCGAGGTGACTTTCATGGCGGTGAAATCAGAAACCACTGCCGAAGGGCCTGCGACATCTGATTGCCTATGTGAGTAAATTAAAGATAACAAGCTACTAGAAAACCCGACGCTGAGTTTTATATTTAGACAAAACGCGTATCTGTACACATTCCAAATTGTATGGTGGGCTTGGGCTGCGCATAAGTGGCCTGTCCCTCTTTCTTCCAATCGTCAAATTAACTATTCAAAATTTTGGACTATACTGATACACGCGACTGAACTGAACTAATCTAAAAATGTACAATAGTCACAAAATATCTGCTAGAAAGCAATAAACGCAAACGGCATTTAAAACCCGGCGCGTACCTGTTTTTGGCGTCGGAAATGGACAAATCACCACTAAAGTAATTCTCATTCAGTACACTGCATTCACTATAAAAAGGGAGGCTGTAGTTTTCGTCCATGCAGGACTGTATGAAACATACCATACATTATACTAGTATCTCCGGACCCCGGCTAGGAATAAAAATGTTGTATCACATCAGTAGATTGAATGAGTGCATGCATGTTTACTTTTGGAATTTTCAAAACTCGTCTGAAAGAATACTGTTACGAGTACATGTATTTATGTAACTTGCGCAGTCCCTGATATTTAATGTCGTTACGGCTGCTCACTGTATCAAGTATCTGTGACAGTTTTCACCTCTAAATCCTGCTTTTCCAGATTTGCTAACTCAATCAGCAAAGTTATATCTGTTTTTAGATCGGTGGGAAAAAGGAAACGGTGTGTGTTATCGGTCTACCGAGGCCTTCGCTGGTTATCTACCTGTTCCGCTTGAAATAGGCGGTGGTTGTAGAGTGTGGAAGTAATGGGCAGTCCTAACAACCACCGGCAACCATATCAAGTAGGATATCCTCAAATGTTAGCCGGTTAATCGTGTTAAGGTGACCAGAGGGGCGTCCTGTTCCTACAGAGTAACAATTTTACTACGCTTTTGTCGGCGTGCCGGGCCCTAAGGCCTTCCTGTCCTTTAGCAAACCACTTTCCATATCCCAGTAGGTTACTTACGGTTAGGGAGCCTACCGCCAGGACAAGACGCCGGGAGTTCAAATCCCCAACATGCATGCTACTGACAAGAGTCGCAGACCCCAGGGCGGTACGTTATACGTACCCTTGTCCATCGGCTCCTTCATACTGCACTTGTCGAAAAGAAGCAGCGGAATTTCTCCAGTACAATGAACCTATAGCTGTTTATACTCTATATAGCGTCTGTTGTTTATAACAGACCAGTGTTAGTTTACTGATTAGTTCTTCAGTGAGCCAAATCGATGCAAGATCACTTTCTTACACCTTTATCTAAGTAAGATAAAATGTGATATTATGATGATGTAAATTATTTGAATAAGGAAGAGTCAAGCATGGAAACCTCCATACCTACGAGGGCAGTTGGACTTGAATAAAGATTTAGATGGCCCACCTTCCAATTAGTCTAGTTTTGTTGTGACCTGTACTTAGCCAAGTGTGGCAAAAATGTGCAATTAAGGCCTTCATTAATTATAAATCCGAAATTGCCTTGTTGGTTTACGAACGAAGGAAAATCACACGGGGGTCAGGACTCACCCGGTTGCTACAGACACACAGGGGGCAGCAATCCATCAGTCTTCACTTCTTGATCTTCAGTTCACACTACACTCGGTCAAAATGGCTGCAATCTCTTCATAATATATAGATAACACATACAGCGCCATACGGATAAAGTTTGGATATTTTCCATAAAGATGTGTGCCGAGGCGACAGTACGCTGATTCCTCTGTAATATATTGAACCATATTCCCTACCCGTTAACCCTTTACTTACTTCTCTCACAGTCAGTCCAGTTCACCATATTCAGTCTAAACTGTACTCGCCATGTCATCTGTGATATCTGCTTTTCTTTTATGTACCTTGATTCAGTCCAGGTAGTGCTAAGAACATTATCATAGTACATTTTGATTGTCTGCCCCTATTTTTGACGTGATAAGGCCCCAAATGTTCAAGTATAGCATCAGGAGACAGGATCTATATGGAAAGTAACGTTTCTTGGCTACAATCGTGGCTGAAAATCCCTGTCCAACTATTCTTTGACCCTTTTCACCGCACAGCCATGATCGTGCACAAACTCTGAAACACAAACGGATGAGTCGAGCTGAGCAGACATAATGATTGCAGGAACGGTCCTCTGAAGCACCACAAGAGATGTATCTCATCTGCAGTCGAAAGATCATTACCCGTTTAATCGTCGATATGCCGCTCTTTTATTGAATTTTCCGGCCACTCCAGGTCCATTTACAAGTTTTGTAAGTGGCGGAAGAAGTGTCCTGGAAGCCGAGTACCCACCGTGTGAGGTTGTGCTCGAAGCGGCACTTCAACAGGGGATCGCTCCCGTCGGAAATTGGTCATCTGGGCTGAAATGCCATCTGATAATGAGCACCACACTTCCATCATACGACACAAACAGTTAGGTGAGCCCCAAGTGTCTGTCGGAAAGCGAGACCGACATGACACCTTTCGAACCCGTACAACTTGGAATAGGAACAAGAGAGACTAGTCCCAAGCACGAACATGCGAGATGATTTCATTAACTGTCCTCGTCAGTGGTGGGTTTCAAGTTCAAGTTAACTGAACCCGAGGTGGCTCCAGGTAGACTTTTCTCATGTGTGCGCAAGTATGCACACAGTTGGGCAATCCACGGTTTTCGTAGCTATTCTTTCTTTTGCAATATAACTTCTTAGGGTCTGCAGAAAACTCATCAAGTTGTAACAGGCAATAGCACCGACAGACTACATCCTTCTACGTACGTACCGCATTACCGGTTTGAGTGCCATAACCCCCACCTCCGCAGTCTGTTCGTTTCGTGCTGAAAATTTCCCCACGTCGGCCGAACCCGCGTGATTACATCCTCTGTCTCTGTCTGCTAGGATAAGCGGCCGTTCGTCCGTCCTCTGCCCGAAACCTTTGACTGCGGCGGAAAATCTGAAGATTATCATGTCAAAACGTCAGTCCAGATTCTGCTCTGACGAGAATGTCACCCTACAATGAATGAAATTTTGAACAACATATGCACTAGAGAACAAGGAATTTGAATTCTCACTTCATGCCTCCGTATGCAGTGGCAGCAATTCTTCTCTATCTGCTTACTTGTGTGTGTAGCTATAGGATGTGAAAATGTCGTGTAAGATGGTCATACCTGCACTGCCAGATCACGATAATACGATACTGTGGATCATTGCTTTTAACAATTATTTCATTTTAGGAAAGACGGATTGATTATGTTACTTCATCTTCTGTTTCTTAATTTCTATAACAAGGAAGGCACGCTGTGTGGTGTGGTTGCAAACTGTTGTGTGTTTCTTCTCAGAATTATAGATCGCTCTTCTTCATTCTTCTGTGATATTTTCCACACCATTGTTTCTCGTCTGTTGGAATATTAGTAGTGGCTTTAATGTATATTCGATAATTTAGCAACACTGCTATAGTTGCACCCATTTGTTTCTCTTGCTATTGTAAAGGTATAGGTATGATGAAACAACAAATATATAACAATATAAACAACTGTATATGGTATACATATTTAGTAGTCCGTGCAAATATAATTTGCAGTTTCCGCACATTTGCTTTTAATTAGCAAAATATCAACGAATTCATGAGATTGAGTTACTACTAGTATTTAAAATGGTATTCTTGTGTGATAGTATGGTGACGTGTAGGCTTTATGTGTGATCGTACCGTGCAGGGAACACTAGTCTGGGAATATCACTTCATTGTTTAAGTGCAAATGTTTTCTCTGCGGTCCCATCACATCAAACAGCTAACCGGTGAACAAAATGACCGAAGAAACGAACAGGGATTCGTTCTTTATCATAATCAGCTGTACGTGGTTAATTTCGATTCTTTTCTAGTACAGCATCCAAAATTTCTTCAGGTTGACACCAAAGCATTCATTTGCATTACTTTGTCTCATATTGGCTGTGCTAAATCATTAAAAGCTATACTTGCTTCTGATAAACTTCTTGAGAAAACAGCCCTCCAAGCTGTCAATGAGTGCGCCTGTGTGATGGCAGGGATCAATGATTACAAATGGTTTTCATGTGAAAGACTGCGAGATATCGATGCGTAACACAGAAAATTTCTATTATGTTAAGTTTGCAAATATTCGCTGCATCATTTTGTACGGCTTTGCAGCTCGGCCGTTTAGGTGAAGCAGAGACTATGTATAACTTTATGATTAATATTGCTTACACCATATAATCAGTCAAGAAATCCTTTTGGTTGTTATAGCCCCAGAAAAGATCAAATCAAACACAGTAAGCAAAATCCATGTCCAACATTCCCACAACCAAGTGATTCTTATGCTTGAAACCTGACAGATGTACTCATCCTAGGTAATAGAAAACAAAGAGAAGCAAATGATGAAACGAACGCTTTAATAGTGGGAAACATTAAAAAAACGACACAAAGCGGACTCTGGACCACACTTCGTTCTCATCAAATACATTGTGCACGTAAAACACCTTACTGTACAATTCAGGTTGATCTTCGCTGGCTCTTGAGGTTCAAACATTCTTAGACGTATTAACGACAGTGTACGACATACATCTTTGATAAATCTTAGGTAGATAAGAAGAATGGCCATGCGAAATAATTTCCCCAGCTTAAATCAATCTTTAACAATATTGGACCTTCAGAATGGTACCATTTCAGTCCTCCGTATCTGAGGCGGCTTCGGGACTCGCACAGATGTCTAGTTTGTCGTGGATCGTCGCTCGGTGCTCCGGTCTGGCCACGTCGTCTGCCGAAGAGGCCGACGCCGGTCTGTCGCTTTCTCTCTTCCTCTGGAGCTTCTTGTGCTTCATACGTCTGTTTTGAAACCACGTCTTCACCTATCGTGAAACAAACAAACGACTTAAGCAACGGCTCAAGGATCTCCTTCGAATCATCGTTCTTGGACCCGGCGAGGGAAACCAACCAGTTATAATTTCTAGAAATATTTCCCAAGCATTTGCTTTCCCAGGTAAGTTTTATCGTCGTTGGTTTCAATGCAGTTTATAAAGGACATGGTTCACCATCAAGTCACTGTTTTTCAAGTAGTACTTAACTATCAGCTAAATTCGTTGAATTAAGACGAATAGATAGCGTGTGCCCAATTTTGTCCAAGACACCAAGAATTCAAACACCCGCTAAACATAAAAGGGTCAGTCACTATCTCAAGATATTTATTATTATTTTTAGCTGGAATTACCCACAATATGTGAGAATGATGCCTTTGTTGTTGCACCGGACGTAGACCTCATGGTTTTAAGGAGTAACCACAAAATCACAGTTATCATTCAATGTTGCCTTGGTGCAAACATGCCCTGTTTAATATGCTAATCTTTCACAAATTACCTCTAATAACTAATATACTTGTTGTAGATTTGTTTTCATGTTTCAATATCATAGCATTGTATGTGTTTAGCACGATTTTCCAGTCACAGTTTTATGTAAGAAGCCACAGTTTTATGTAAGCAAGATTTCGCGTTTCAATATGTACTGCACATGAATAACGTTAACATCACTGTCTTATTATGTTACATTCGTACCCAAGACCATCAATCATGTGTGTGTATGCGTTTCCTAAATAAACGTGTGGAATAAATACACGTGCGGAATAAACAATCCCCAAACTGGTTAATGATATATAACGTTACATCTTACGTCAAATTAGCTATTCACAACATAACATACCGTCTTTATATCCACTTTCGCTAAACTTCCTCGCATATACTTGTCTATTGTACACGATCGTTCCAAGCGTGTTGGATATTGTACCGCACACGGCTAGACTTTCTCCCTTGACCCGTTGACCGTGTTACGTGTGAGCTACAATGCTGAGTATACCTCTACTGTCCGTCCCACCTTTTAGTCCCGTGGGAGCCTTTTCATGGGGGCAAACAGTTATGTGATAATTGTCGGTTTGTTTCATATTCCTTCAGTTTCTGTCAGTATAGAATTTCCTACTGATTCACTCCCTAGTGCACTGACGATACGAGTGGATGCCAAATCGACTTATGAATAAATGTATTATAATACTACGCACTAGTAGTTAAAATCTTATTCTTAAAGAAGATATATTTGTCTAGAAAAACATTATTTCATAATGACTATTTTCGTCACATGACTTTTTTTTCAATAACTATAAAAAAAATCAGCACGAGAGAGCTACTTTACGCGATGATATCAGCCACCGGCACATTCTACCACCATCAAAGACAAAACGAACAACAACCGAATATTGCAACAATAACGAAAATGTCCCCACCTGTGTTTCTGTAAGATTGAGCGCGGCGGCGAGGTCCATTCTCTCCGGTGTGGACAGGTACTTCTGACTCTCGAACCGCTTCTCCAGACCGTTCAGCTGAGAGTCCGAGAACACCGTCCGGGCCTTCCGCCGCCGGATCGGCTTTCCCGGGAACCCGCCGTTATGGTACAGCGGGGACATCGGGATTCCTGCAACAAGGAGGAACATAGATACAGTTACTGTCATAATACAATATCGAAATGATCTACTCCTTAATCCATCTCTCCGAAAACCCCGGACCTCGAGATAGCAGGTGTGCCCTGTGCAGGTTCATGTCTTGCAGGTCGGGCCATATGAGCCGCACCTGTTCAAGTAGTTCGGAAATGAACGTAAGTGATACAGCCTTATTTCAAACAGTCTTATTTTATTTGCTTGCCCCCGCTAAATAAAGTAACAGGAAACAGGCACTTTTCCTGTTAGAGTCCGATATATATTTTAGGAGGTACAGAAATTGATGTAGACAATATCCGGAAATGTAAAGTCTGAGGATGTTGCAATCCTGACTTGTATAAACTCACCATGGCTGTGTAGGAGATAGTGGGAGTGCAGGCCCGGCTTGTGGAGGTAGGGGTGAAAGCCGTGCGGCAGGAAGGCGGAGGGTGCCGGGGCCAGCACGCCGGGGAAACCAACCTCCACCAGGGAGTTCCGTGTGGGCTGCGGCACCACCAACTCGCCGTGCCGAGGACAGTCCTTGTGCTTGTCGAACAGAATGTTCTCGATCAGGAAGGCTGTCGTGTTGCCGCTCTGCGACTGGGAGAACATGGTGATCTCCCTGGAACGTGTCTCTTCGCGTCCGGCACCTGCTGGTTTTTAAAATCGAAAACTTGTTGTCCGATTAAAAAAATCCTTTGACAACACCTGTGCACGGGGTTGTTGTCCTGCGCACGTTATGGACTGTCCCACACCAAAATGTCGCCTCTGTACAAGTAACTGTGTATCAGAATAAGAAACTGCCCGACACAGCCCGAGGTTACTAAGATAGGCCGGTGTTCTACTGCTGTACGAGTCTGTTCTGCGCAGAACACTCTGAAGCGCAGGTGCCAGAACTCCGACTGGAGAAACCTCTACTGCCAGCTCGTGTCATGCGCAATGACTCCCGTGTTAACAAATCACCGATCCGTTTTGTGATAGGACGAATGTAGGCAAATTAGCCCCTAGTTTTAAATCTCTTATGAGATTATCATTCTGCGGCTTGTCATCAGGATGCCGCCCGCAAAGAGCCCGAGTATTGCCCCCGGTGATAAGGGACACGTGGCGAGAGGTCGGCGGTCGTGATCCCGGAGGAGAGGCGGGGGCGCCCGGAAACTTCGGGAGCATGTCCGCCAAACTATCTCATATTTCATCAACTAGCGATCATGAGCACGCGAAGAAATTGTAAATCTTTACATAAAACCAGGAAATTGTCATTAAAAGCAAGATATAATCTTTATCTTGATAATGTAGTTCGTGTTAGTTAGATAGTGACTGTATTTGATGAACAGTTCACGTGTGTTTCATCAGTATTTACATGTATCTGTGATAATCTACATTAATGTAGGTGCTTAGATAATGAAACCGTGACAGTAACACAGAAGCCTCTTGGGTTTACAAGTCAGAAAAAAGTCAGATTTTCCTTTTCTAAATTGAGAGAATCATAGTTTGTTAAAAAGAACACTGGTGATGTTTCTGTTCTTCATTTCAACATAGTCAATTTATGACCAGAGATCACATCAACACGCTATAGATTTTGTAAATTTCTGTCGCAAGTGTTCAAATTACCTATAATCGCTACATAACACACTAGAAATTGGACAATGAATCCTATGCGCACTACTTGATGTGTAGTTTGATCCCTAGGGACAATTAAACGTTAAGCCGAATCAGAGAGCTGCCAAATCCACAGAGAACAAAGGTCTCGCAATGCAATTTGAAAACATTGATGTTTCCAATTATTTCTTCATTCAGTGACCAGTGGGCTCTCGGAGATTATTGGTTGTACGACACTTCTGTGGGGGGTTCTATTACCTGCACTTTTCTAATTATCGATTTAAAGTAACAACAGTGGACAGTGTTAGAAGTTGACATACACTGACATAAAGAGTTTACTCTCCAAGCAGAGGTCTCGGGTGGTAGTAGCCGTGATTTCTCTTTTCGTCCTCCCTCCAGAGAGGAAAGAAAACTTGGCCACTAATAGCTAGCTCCAGCCAAAACCTCTGCTTGGAGAGAAAATGAGTTGACATAAGTGTACAGGAAGAAGAGAATCAGAGGTTTTTCGGTATGAAAGAGATGAATCTTATTCTGGCATCTCAGATCAGTATTACATCTTTGAGGAGTGTGCTTCTTTAGTCCACTCGCGATCGTCACGCCCTCTGTAGCAGAGAACAGGCACAACTTAAGCAGTTACCTATCTAAAATAGCCCACCCAAGTGTTCAAAGGCATCGCTTCTGCCAAGTTCAAAAAACCAAGTGTTGAAGAAAGTATTTGATTCAGATGTACGGTTTGATAGTGTGCGCGGTAATATGTTATAATGATTTCAAGAAGTTGGGTTGTATCCCAAAGACACATGTATCTTTGTGCATACAAAGAATATGTCGTTCAATCCTCACATGAAACCACCTGAATATTCAGAAATTGACGTATAGTAAGTTATCAATCCACGTACAACAACATTGTAGAAGGTGTCCAAAATTTGCGATGACATACAAGTATCAGTCACTCCACTGCTGATGAATCTCAAATTCTGTCTGTTCTGTATCGCAAATTCAACACTTTATTTGGTAACACAAACAGACACCTGACGGGTGACGGTAAGCAAAAGAACTTCGCCAAGACTCGACTCGGCACTGTACTGGAACATCTTGTCTTTGAAGTCAAACCGTAGTCGGTAGCCGCTCTCTCATGCTGTTCATTAAACGTAGAATTTGCCCTCGGGACTTTCGTTCACACATACACCCGACTCCGCCGAAATTTCTTTCATTTCCACGTGTTCTTTGCTCCTCCATTATCGATAAAAGCTTGTTTTATAATTTGATACCAGTCATACACGATGCTCTCTTATTTCATTATCGCCAAGGCCTCTTCAGTAGCACTCCTGTAAATGCTTTGAGGAAAAAATGTTAGCCACATCGTTAGTCATAAAACGATTCTATCTGTTCTTAGTCACGGACGATTAACTACTTGTACAAGGTATCGGGACACACAGAAATAGCGGAAAACTGCTCCCTTAAACCTTTTCAATTTGAACTGTGGTATAACTATTTCTGGGACTCGTGTTTAGTGGTTAAAATGATGAAATGGACTGTAGATCAAAGGCTAGAATACTAATTATGCTGAACACGCTTGATGTTTTAGTGTAACACTGGCAGCCAGACATCTGTGCACAAGGACATAAATGATACCGCACGATAGCGGGCATTACACATTTTGTACGCGGGTGGGAAGTTGTCCATATTGTACTTGTCATTTGTTGGCGGTTACGTCACCACCGTACCCACCTGGTCCGGACCGGCGGGAACTCAACACCTCCGGGCTGATGAGCAGGTGGATCGGATCTGCGGGGCAGAAATCCGAGAGCTGATCTTGTTTTTAAGTCCGGACACACGAACAAAACGTCATTAATTTCTTATGCTTAACTTCATTAGAGACAGAGGCGGGTTAATAGACCTGTCAGATGGGATCAGCGGTAAGACTTCGCAGATGCCGCCTGTATTCGGTAAGTTCTGATTTGAGTTTAAGTCCGGTAGTCGCGTGGGTGTGGAGATCACAACATGACAAACACATACGAGAACGCAGTCTATCTTTAGCAATGGTGTCATGGAAGACAAAATAATGCGCCATTACTGGTGACTTTAATGTTAAGCAGACAAGCCTACAGACGATTTTTTTGGCCGACAGGAGACAGCATCGGCCTGGTACAAGACTATTTTCAAGCACAAGTTAGAAGTTCAAGGGAACGGGACTGGACGAGACGTGACAGAACGGTACAGGATAAACTGGGCACTGAGAGACGGCTAGAGGGCAGAACGGCACGGGGTAGAACGGGCATTGCGGGATGTGATCATGAACGGGGGACGGCACCGGACGGCCGTGGAGATTTGGGCATAAGCAGCGTGAACAAAAACAAGTAGAGTACGGAGCACTGACGTGAAGTTACACTATATCATAGATTATTGTCCCAAAGTAAAACTTAAGGTAATTTTTACACAAGGAAATCACAAGAACAGCGTTGAAAGTGACCTTGTGTTCAACGGGCTCCATGTGTTCATCGCTAACGATGAAGCCAGTTAGACAAAACTGATAACTTATGTATGATAAGAACAGGGTGTAATAACCACATAAAGCCGAATTTGCACGTTGACAACCGCTTCACGTGGATTAATTCTCTGGCAAGATTGGAAATACACATCAAGTAATCTTCTAATCCTCTTATAACTCGTGGAAAACCCTTCAATGATGTCGACTAATTTGTGAGGTAACGAATCCCGCGCTCTTGTGTGGTGGATCAGATCAGATCAATGAAGAGCTACTCTGTCCGCGGCAGGACTGCGGCCAGGAGAGAGGCCGTGTACAGAGCCTTGGGCAGAGGGAAGAGCACTTAGCTCCACACAGCCGAGCGAGATGGCGGCTGTAGCTAGGCCACACAATGTAATTGAAATGTTTGCTGCATAGATTTTCTAATTGGTTGCGTGTCGTGCATTGCTGTGGGGAGGGAGGGTAGTAATTTGGCTAATGCTCCAAATTGGGTGTAATGGCCGCGGGTGATGGTGTAAGCAGAGAGCCCGCCGTCATTACGGACAAATCCGTGCTGAGAATTATGGCCTAGATTAAATTGAAAGTCAGGTATGGGGACGGATTATAGAGTTCCTCTGTGCTATCATAAGATAAATAGTTTTCAATTAGCTCTTCAGCGGCTATGTCTTCATCACCCCGTATTTATGTTATGCCGGCACGCGAGATGTACACAAAACCCCGAGTTTTGTACGGGAAATTGCAGCATGCAATAGCAGGGAGACCTTTACTTTCGAGGCCTATTTGGAGGGTATAATCAGAACTTTTTCTCGGTAACATGAAAATCACGCATCCATTATCATTTCAACTTTTACTCAACAATAACTGTTATTAGTCCCCCCGTGAGAATCGGTGCTTCTCGGTGACACGCCCCATTCATAACGAGGTTAACCAGCCGTTAAATCGCCCGATTCACCACAACTGATGACATAACCCAATGATGTTGATTTCTTCACGCCCCATTTCGTCTGTCAGAGGCTGAACGCGGCCGCGTGTCCACGGACATTGAAGGGTACCAAACGTGAGCTGTTTGGTCGTCAGCATTATACGTCTGTATGAGAAACATTAAGCAATGGGTGCATCTGTGATCGAATTGTACAATGATGTTCTGGTGAGATAGGAAACCCCGCCAGGCTCACATAGGCCGAATGAATATTAAAGTGAAATGAGCACAAAAACTACATTCCCATCAAATTGAACTGGGTTAAAGGCATCGTGAGAAGTCGACATGTTCTCGCAAACTCTTCAATCCCGACTTGTGTTCTACAAACTCCAGCTGCGTGGTAAGCCAGATTCATGTGTACTTATAATCTTTAGACAGGATGTTGAATTCGGTGATCTTCTAACGTGAAATATTGGCTATGTCTAATCAAGTTTCATCTGGTGTCCTACAAGCCTTTGTTAGTCGCCATTTTACCACTAGTAGTCTAGTACTGTGAGCGAGAGACGTTAAATGGATACTATAGTTTTCACCCGAATACACAAATACTTTGTATGACCACCTCAATAGGCCAATGTTCACTAAGCTTGCTACATCACTATTTGATTCTAATTTCGTTTTATCGCCACAACTCAAATGTCTCTGCGAAAGAGCGTACAGAATTATCCTTTTTTCGTATAGTATATTTTTGGGCCATAACACGAAGAATCGTTAGATGTTTGTCTGAGTAAAAATGACCCCGGGAATCGAATTTCAAACATACTATGAAGAAAGCCTCCCGCTCGGCCGTCTCGGCACTGTTAGCGGCGGTACGAGGGGTGTTCAAAAAGTTCTCGGCCCAACCTAGAAAACGTCATGGCAGTAAAATTTTTCTCACACTATTTTTTAATATAGTCCTCTCTAACTACAATACACTTGGTCCAGTGATGTTCCAGTTTTGTTTTCCCCTTGTGGAATAAGGTTGCATCTGGACCCCCCAGATTGGCCTCTACCGCATAGATAACGTCATCATTACCATCAAAACGTTGACCACGTAAGTGGAACTTGAGTTTAGGAAACAGATAGAAGTCCAAGGGTGCTAGGTCAGGTGAATTGGAAGGGTGGGGTTAGACTGCAAACCCAAATTCGTTTGCTGCTGGCACTGACCTCTGTGCTGTGTGGACAGGTGCATTGTCAGCACGCCAGCTCGGAGCTTTCCTCTCCTTTTCTCTTTGATCGTTGTCCTCAAATGTCGTAATTCTGTTTAATAGTACTCTCCATTGATGCGTTAACCCCTTCGCAGGTAGTCAATCATGATTACTTCCTTACTGTCCCAGAAAACAGAGGCAAAAACCCTGTAAACGGACGAAAGTCACTAAAACTTCTTTGGGGGGCCGGGAAAAATTCTTCATCCATTGTTTGCTCTGCTGATTTGATTCGGGGTGATAGTGGTGAACCCAGCTCATCTTGGGTTATAAATGTTTTGAGAAAATTGCATGCATTGGACTGAATTCGTTCCTTGAAATGTCCCGCCTGTTTAACTTCTGATGTTCAGAAAACATTCGAGGCACCCACCATGCAGACAGTTTGTTCATCCCCAGGATGTTCGACAAAACATTGTGAACTGAGCCAAAACAAAGGCCAAAGACTCTGCTACATGTTGGACAGTCTCACATCTGCCATTCACTACCATGTGATTGATGGCCTCAACTGGATTGTCCGTGGTGCTGATTTGTGGCATCCTGACCTATGTTCATCTTTTGTGCTCTCCTTGCCGCGCTTGTAGCTAGCAACCCACTTCTTTATAGTTTAATAAGAAGGGGAGTCATCACCAAGTGTCTTGACCATGTCTTCCTGGATTTCCTTGGGAGACATCCCTTTTTATCGATACACTTGATCACAGCACACGGTGCTGTTGCGGCCATTTTGTGATTTTGCCCTCACCCACCCCATTTTCACGAGGCGTCACGTGCTAATTAATGAATTTAAAAATTTGAATTTTTGTGTGCAGTGATGTAAGACGTCATAGTATACAGCTATATTAAAGAATAGTAGTTTGACCTTTATTTTCTAGGTTGGGCCGAGAACTTTTTGAACACCCCTCGTAATCTCCTGGTGAATGAATTAATTGGGATTGAATATCAAACGCCGCTGCTGCTAACCTGGGGGCGATAGCTCTTACGTTTCGGCGCTTTACCGAGAAACTTTCTACCGGACGCCAGACTGTTTGACGCACTTCCAATCATCTCGGGACCACAAGGAAAAATGGATACAAATGTCTTTCTAAAGAGATAAATATTCAGCGGAATTTGGTTCATAGACCACTTCAGCGGTTCCGGTGTGTTTAATTCACATACAGTCTTCCTTGACATTTCCACAGCAAAGAACGCGACCCAAGATAAAGTTTGTGTCCATTTTGAACTTCAAAATTCCCGACTTTTGCGCGGCTTTATCACAGCTATACTTCAATAATATGACTAGAAAGCTCATGAGGTGCAGAGCACCACTGTAATAGGGTCATAACTCCTCTGCGAGCAGAGTCATAAGCTTTACTTAACGTCACTCCACCGGCAATTTTCCCCGCTGTATAGGAAAACTCGGGTCATGCTCCCTCTGAATGTGCTGTTGCAACAGGGCATTAAGAGCAATTCCGTGTTCCGACCTCTTCTTTACCCAATACCACCAGGGAACAAAAGCTATCAGTATAATTGATGTGTGACCATTTGCAGGCCGGCCCATTCCCTTGCAAATGCGCGCGGTGCCCCGGGTTCAGGCCGTGTCAGGGTGCTAAACGTGGGGTGAAGCGGGGAGGACGGGAGCGTGACATAACGCGACTCTTCACAGGACAGCGCCACGGCGGCATATGGCGGTGTCGGGATGTGACGATCCCTTCCGTCCCCTTGTGCCACTTAACTGTCGGAGCCATCCGCCGTCCTATCCTCTTGCCTGACTTGTCAAGGTCGTCACTCCCACAGTCGTCCGGAAAACGTGACTGCCTTCAACAAGTCATGAGGATAGAAACGTCAGAGATAGGAGCAGCGTTTAACTGAGATGAATGGGAAATGGAAGGTGTATGAAGCTCTTAATGGCCTAGTCTTTTATCAATTGATGGGCATGATCTCGACAAAAGGACTGGCGCACAGGATTTACACACATCCACTCATCAAGTTTCCTCCCATCATTTTACACTCTGACCACGACACCGCCCTGCTTATTTTCGCTGTAATGTTAACTGTTGATGATAAAATTTAAGATGTTCTCACATTGCAAATATGAATTCTTTTGCTGGTAATCTATCTTGAAACAGACGGCGGCGCATATCGATGTAATGTTCTCCAATCTTTCGCACGAGTGTCGGAAAAGGAACACTTCATAATAGCCTTTATACTCGTAATAGAAGCCACAAAGCAAAATGTCAGCTTGTCGCTACCATTGCGCTACTCGGCGTACGATATGGCCGGTGGGACCGAACCGCCCCTAGCGTTTTAGCGGGCTGGTAGACGGGCTAAATGGAGTGTCAGGGCTCGTGACAGACGACAAGTCTGCAGGTCTGTACGGCACGACGTGTGTGAGGATTCCAAACACGCAGACACACTGGCGGATCGTGCAAAGCAACGACAGAAGTTGTACAAGTTCGAACCATTCGCCTTTGGATAACGATAAGTCCAGAAATGTTGAAGAGTGTTT
>NW_017803013.1:599893-618839 GCF_001625305.1 Branchiostoma belcheri
TAGTCTAGTACTGTGAGCGAGAGACGTTAAATGGATACTATAGTTTTCACCCGAATACACAAATACTTTGTATGACCACCTCAATAGGCCAATGTTCACTAAGCTTGCTACATCACTATTTGATTCTAATTTCGTTTTATTGCCACAACTCAAATGTCTCTGCGAAAGAGCGTACAGAATTATCCTTTTTTCGTATAGTATATTTTTGGGCCATAACACGAAGAATCGTTAGATGTTTGTCTGAGTAAAAATGACCCCGGGAATCGAATTTCAAACATACTATGAAGAAAGCCTCCCGCTCGGCCGTCTCGGCACTGTTAGCGGCGGTAATCTCCTGGTGAATGAATTAATTGGGATTGAATATCAAACGCCGCTGCTGCTAACCTGGGGGCGATAGCTCTTACGTTTCGGCGCTTTACCGAGAAACTTTCTACCGGACGCCAGACTGTTTGACGCACTTCCAATCATCTCGGGACCACAAGGAAAATGGATACAAATGTCTTTCTAAAGAGATAAATATTCAGCGGAATTTGGTTCATAGACCACTTCAGCGGTTCCGGTGTGTTTAATTCACATACAGTCTTCCTTGACATTTCCACAGCAAAGAACGCGACCCAAGATAAAGTTTGTGTCCATTTTGAACTTCAAAATTCCCGACTTTTGCGCGGCTTTATCACAGCTATACTTCAATAATATGACTAGAAAGCTCATGAGGTGCAGAGCACCACTGTAATAGGGTCATAACTCCTCTGCGAACAGAGTCATAAGCTTTACTTAACGTCACTCCACCGGCAATTTTCCCCGCTGTATAGGAAAACTCGGGTCATGCTCCCTCTGAATGTGCTGTTGCAACAGGGCATTAAGAGCAATTCCGTGTTCCGACCTCTTCTTTACCCAATACCACCAGGGAACAAAAGCTATCAGTATAATTGATGTGTGACCATTTGCAGGCCGGCCCATTCCCTTGCAAATGCGCGCGGTGCCCCGGGTTCAGGCCGTGTCAGGGTGCTAAACGTGGGGTGAAGCGGGGAGGACGGGAGCGTGACATAACGCGACTCTTCACAGGACAGCGCCACGGCGGCATATGGCGGTGTCGGGATGTGACGATCCCTTCCGTCCCCTTGTGCCACTTAACTGTCGGAGCCATCCGCCGTCCTATCCTCTTGCCTGACTTGTCAAGGTCGTCACTCCCACAGTCGTCCGGAAAACGTGACTGCCTTCAACAAGTCATGAGGATAGAAACGTCAGAGATAGGAGCAGCGTTTAACTGAGATGAATGGGAAATGGAAGGTGTATGAAGCTCTTAATGGCCTAGTCTTTTATCAATTGATGGGCATGATCTCGACAAAAGGACTGGCGCACAGGATTTACACACATCCACTCATCAAGTTTCCTCCCATCATTTTACACTCTGACCACGACACCGCCCTGCTTATTTTCGCTGTAATGTTAACTGTTGATGATAAAATTTAAGATGAGCAGATAAAGACGTTCTCACATTGCAAATATGAATTCTTTTGCTGGTAATCTATCTTGAAACAGACGGCGGCGCATATCGATGTAATGTTCTCCAATCTTTCGCACGAGTGTCGGAAAAGGAACACTTCATAATAGCCTTTATACTCGTAATAGAAGCCACAAAGCAAAATGTCAGCTTGTCGCTACCATTGCGCTACTCGGCGTACGATATGGCCGGTGGGACCGAACCGCCCCTAGCGTTTTAGCGGGCTGGTAGACGGGCTAAATGGAGTGTCAGGGCTCGTGACAGACGACAAGTCTGCAGGTCTGTACGGCACGACGTGTGTGAGGATTCCAAACACGCAGACACACTGGCGGATCGTGCAAAGCAACGACAGAAGTTGTACAAGTTCGAACCATTCGCCTTTGGATAACGATAAGTCCAGAAAATGTTGAAGAGTGTTTTCCATTGACATATTTTAGTCCACTAACATTATGCGCGACTGCCAAGAATCGGAACTGTACGTTCGTCTCAGATGGATGGCTCTTTTGACAATACTAAGCCAACGGTCACCCCCCATGGGGATAAACATGTAAATAGGGTTGTGAACATAACATACATTTTCCTGTTGTTGACTGTTTTGTGGTAAAAGAAAAGCAAACATTTTCGGTCCTTTACTGACACCCCCCATCAAAACTGGAATGATGGCACATAAATGTAACTGTCCTTGGTGCTGAATGCCATCAACTGCAACTGTTAGATACTATTTCCTGTATATCCTCTATTTTATGATGGAATTTTGTTCCAAAATACCGAGAAGACTAGAAGACATAAAACGAGCTGGCTGTTACATTGGTATGATCATAAAACAGATACTCATGGACCTAAGGGATCCTACTTCTAACAGCAACCTGCACTGTATGTTTTCACTATTACTCGTATATACATGTACATCCACACATATTATGTCTTGTATAATGTAGTTCAGAGCTTCATGGCCATGTAGAATACTTCCTCTTACTTTGTACATCAGATTGCCAATCTTTCTACATTGTTTTGTATTTGTATGATACTGAGTTAGCAGGTGAAGAATAATTTTGGGTGGAGAGGCCTTCTGCATATGTTGATGACTTATTTACATAAAACAGTGCAGCAAAAATACAGGCTAACGTGATGCAAATGCCATATCCTCTTATGAGCTTTAATTTCAACAAAAGCCTCAGCAAACCAAGTAATAGCAGAAAGTAGAATTGACTGATCACAATATTGTGCACTTCATAACAGGCTAACTGTTACAATGATTACTTATAGTAATCATGTTCCAAATCATTCAACCAAACAAAAAGAAACAACTGTTAATTACTAGAATCCTTTTCAACTTCCAGGGTAGAAAGTCTTTGATAAAATCATCACAATCCTACCCCAAAATGTGACAAACAATCCCACCTGTTTCACCACTATGACTATAAAGCAAACTACTGAAGACATCTTCAGACATGATAATATAACATGTACTGACTGGGTATGTCTGTAGACATCAAACCAACATTCAAATGTAAGTGATGACACTGTAAAATCAAGTACATATTCTCCTTGCATCATACTTTAAATACAACCATTATATTTGATTTCAAACTCATAAGGATGTAGGGATATCAAATAATCAGGGATATTAAATCAGCTAATAAAGGTGCTTCATCTTGATCTCTTGCTTCACATTGCTGAGTTGTGTACATCATGGCACTTTGCTCAGCAGCCAGCCTGACAACTCAGGGTTCTTAACAGTACAGCCAAACCCTGGGTTGAACAGCTTCTCCAGGTGGTTAATGTTCTCCAAAGTGACAGAGAACGGAGCCTGCAGGAAAATAGACAAATAATCATTGACCATGAGGAAATTGTACCATCACCTTGTATGTGTTTTACTTGAGAAAAGAACTGTACAATGAGGACATTGAGAACACCAGGTTGCATGAAGATTAATAGTTATATGACGATAAGTGATTTTGGTTGGGAGCACCCACCTCTGTGACTGGTTCCTGGTCAGCCTGAAGAGTGATGAGACTGTGGGCATCAGTCACGCTCTGCTTCAACAGAACCTGTCAACAAACACAACATTTTGATTAGAACAGAATGTTAAAGAGTATGCACAAGTATGTGTAAAATACATACAAAAAGACTCAGATTTCACACAATTTCACAAATTCAGCATGACAACTCAAAATAATGAATGACACAGCACATTTCCTAATCAGGCAGGAAGGAGCATGCTAGGAGGAACTGAATCAGACGTACCTCCAGCTGCTCATCCCTCCTACTGGCAACCTTGGCAGACAGTGGCTTGATTCTCGTCTTCTTGCCCCCCTTGGCCTTGTCAGGTACAGGGGTAGTGTTGCGGGATCCCCCCTCAGGCCTGGGGGTGGGGGTTTCCCCTAGGGACATGTCTGCCAGCTGACTCTGAATGGCCAGGTTACGGTGCAGGTCTAACAGCTGGCCCAGGGGCACTCTGATCTGTCCTGTCAGGAGACCTGCCATAGGGTGTTGTTATAACTAATTAGGTTGGTTCTTGTGATCAGAAGTCAAGTGCACCAAGTGAAATGTGATTCACATTTTCTGATCTTGACATACAGGATGATATGAATTTGACAAAGCAGAATTTGGTACCTTACAAACACAACTGTTGAAAATCAACACAGCAAATACAGTAAGATGAAAATATGTGCATAATCAAGAAACAATAAACCATGACAAGTCTGAACCATTGTGATTGTGGAAAACACATTGCAGACATTTGTAACTATCCATCACAGAAAAAAACAGCCAACAACATCTTTATGGTGTTCTTTCTCTATGTTGGATAAGGACGTTGTCATAAAAAGCTGCAACTTATGAAAAACGTGCATTAACTGAACACAGCAAAAACCCAAATCCATGCAACAAACAGTGAATGAACCTGAATTTCATTCTATGTGCATCTTATTTACAGTGTCTGCCATACCTTTGGGAAGGATATAGTCTTCCATACCTTCTGGAAGGATATCATCTGCATTAGTAATGGCAGCAAAGTAAGGAGGCAAATAAAAATGGGTTATGGTTAACTTTAATTAGATAGCAATACTTATCATTAGTATATGCTATGTTTGTAATATCCATTAGGCCAGTGTATTGTCATTAGTACATAATATGTTGGTGCTATCTATTAGACCAGTGTATTAATCTCAAGTTGTCCAATAGAAAATTATATGATTTAATTCTATTGGTGCATGTTACTGTTATACAGGTTAACCAATGCAGATGCAGAATGCACACGCACACAGGAAAGAGTGGGATTATCATGCTACATTTGTGTCTACTCATCCTGAGAGGTTAATAAGCATTTCAGGCACAAGAAGCAAACAATTGGAAGCCTGATCCAAGACGTTCCATTATTGTACTTACCGACAGTGTTGGTGGAAGGTGTTGCCTTAATGGGCTGTGTGTTGGCAGCATACATCAGTAAGACTTTCTGTTTATCCTCAGGACCATGTACATCCAACCCTGGCTGGTACCACTGTAGACTCAGCTCTTCCTTATTAGGAGCCAACAAGGCAAGGTCCTCCTTTTCAACCACCTACATGTACAAGTAGAAGTAGTGTTTCAGTAACACTCATTCAATGATTCTTTAAAGAAATTTTGTGCAGAATGAACTGTACAATGAGTTGTTGATGCCAGCTGCACTAATATTTCTCTTATCAACAAGTTTGATCCATAATCCAAGATATTACAAAAAGTGCTGACCCTTGTGTGTGATGCCTCCCTGCTCAGTGCTTGTGATGGATCCTCTGCTGTCTTGGTGTCAGGACCTGTCAGTAGATTGTCCACATAGCTGACAGAGATCAGGCTCACATCTGGGGTTGGTTCTGCCAGGGGGAGGGCCAGGTCCTGTACAAGCAGTGCACATTGTATATTCTTACAGTACACTTGTGGCAATGTTTGATATACAAGTCACAAATATACACTTTACATCTTCAACTTATACTGCCATGCCCAAATTCTACTTGTATAACATGGAACAAATGTAGCCTACCTTGGGCGGGTTGAGGGCCACGCAGTCTGAGGCATACATGGGCAGGTGAGTCATCAGGTACCTGTGCATCTGGGTCAGACGCAGGACCAAACCACTGTTAAACAGGGGTGATCTGGCCAGGTCACGAGTGCTACTGACACTGCCATAGGTACTCTCCAGGTCCATGCCACTCAACTCAGACAGCTGATCAGACTTGTCTTCCTGTGTGTCCCCCTCAGCAGTAGATGCACCTTGAAATGAAGATCAAGGTTTTAAAAAATGTTCTTATGAATACTTAACAAATTGAAAATTGTCAGCAATAGCCTTTACAACTATATGTTGTTATTGGATGGGCAGCCTTCCTCTTAACAGCTAGGGGCTGAATTGTAAGGAGCATGCAGCCTATGGTTTACCTGTATTAGCTGTTGTTGCCAGACTCTGCAGCAGACTGGCATACCCCAGCATGTGGACCCAGCTCAGCTGTCTGGCAGCAGCCCTGGTCCGAGAGATCACATCTCTGGCCAGCTCATCTGCATCCTTGTCCACATCAGACAACTGGGAGGCCAGGTTGGAACCTTTGGAATAATAACCAGATCATCTAACAGTTGTAAAATCAACTTCTGCAATTGTAAAATGTATCAATTTATCATCAGATGTCTTTAAAAATACTAATATTTTTCTCACACATCCTCAAGACCAGACTGTATTTTTGTAGTGAGGGACTGATCTATACATATTTCTGTTTTTACAACTCCTTTCAGGTGTGAAGAATAATAAGTAAGATTATCAGTAATACCTACCCATGAGCATCTTGCCAACAGACAGATGTGAGCTGACCATGTCCAGAAGGGCATATTCCGGCATCTCTGCCCAGGCCTTCTGCTTCACTGCCAATGTTGTAACCTGCACAAACAAAACCATTGCAGTGTCAATTAAGATGTGTGGATGCTTGATCAGAGACAGACCTTGCAATAATAATAGTGAACTTCTTATATATATTATGTATATACCCTTAAATCATTTCATTTCCCATTTCAAATGTGTCTAGAAAAGCAATCAATATGTGAGACTGCAATGACAAAGCCACTCCACCTGTGGGTTTCCTGCGAGAGTCATGCTGGCCCTCTGTACGTCAGCAATGGCAGCGGCACACCTGATGGCCAGCCAGGTAGCTCTCTTCTCTCTGTCCTGTTCTCGTTCTTCCTTGTTTCTTGTGGCTGCTCCAATCTTTCCCAGCACTCGAGCCCTCTCCCTAGTTTTGGCCTGAGGGTGGAAGAGTGTTAGACCATTTGACCAAGAACACTGACAGAACAATTCCAATTTTTTAATTCCTCATAATTCCTGAAAGTGGTTTTAAGCTTCCTCTCATGTTACTTTACCCCTGGTGACCTCTTATTCCCTATTTCTATAGCAGAAAGCACTTTCAGTCTTGGATGAGCTCCTTTTAAGCTTAAACTTACAACATATGTTATGAGCTTAAAGTACCCATCAAAATTTTGAGCAAAATCTTTGAAGAAAAACAGCTTGCAACAAGTTGTAATAAAAATGCATCACCTTCACGGCAGCTGCCCGTTTGGCCTTCTGCCTGGGACTGGGGCTCTCTGGGAGGTCTCCCTCGGTTACTGACTTGGTGGGAGAGACGGCCTCCTGTGAGGGCTGCGGGGTCACTTCTGTGCTCTGGGTGGCAGTCACCCTGCTGAGGGCACCACTGGTCAGCAGGAAGGTCAGGGCTATCTCCAGGTATGCCTGCCTCATCAGTCTGAAGAGAACAGTAGATTTGATAACTGTTGGTGAGAACAGTTCCATCCGTTTTCATGTAGCTAGACAAACCAACAGTTCTGATATACTGTACTTTACTTAATATCTTAGTCTTCAGTAAGCCTTGAAATGTTTCTCCCTGAATAGGACCTGTATAAGAAACCTAGATATATGATGATGACATACCCGAGATCATGGTTGCTTGCATGGCTGGTGGTGATGGCCTCTAGGAGAGTGGCAGCCGCACCCCTGGATGGGTACTTCCCAGTCAGGCTCAACTGACGCTGCACCATGCCTGCACAGGACACAAAGAAAGCCATAAATACCACTGTTAGCCAACACATGCATGCTGACTACTTCTACTTTCCATTTTCAGCTTTAGTTACTGTTGGTACAGGTTGAAGTAGCACATCACTACAATCTAAAACCATTGTGAAATTAACCTGTTGCCTTTCTTACCTGACTTACATTCCAAACACCTTTGTAGTTAGTGAATAATCAACTCACCATGTTGAAGCAGTATCTCTGCCTCCAGATGAGGCTGCCTGTCCGCTGCCGCCCGGCACAGCCCCAGGGTGGTGGTGAGAACAGTGGCAGGGGGCAGCCAAACATCAGACCCTGGGGACACAGCCAGACATGTTAGCAGGGTGGGGTCTCTGTACCCAATAGTTACATTTGTTAGGAACAAAGACACTGGCATCAACCATTACCCAGCTGTAGGTTACCCACCTGCCAGGACTCCGGATTCCGCAGCTTGCCTGATCAGCACATGAGCAATACGCAGTTTGATTCTGACCAACAGGAGAACATGCGGGATGTAGATGTTCTTCAGAGGACCAATGGGTACAGCAAAGGCAGGATTACTTGCATGGTACTGTATTCTGTCCCCTATTATCATCATCTGAAAGTTAAGGACAGAAAAAACTCAGGGCTAAGTTGAAAAATCAACTTTTGGAGGCTTTGAATATCATAATTCTGATTTAAGTCAGACAAAAAATGGCATTTGCCAATATTTCCATTCCCTTTTGACTTACAGATAGACCAGTTCTCAGTGGCAAGGATTGTAACCAATTCAAGTAGGATGCAGAATTAATAACCACGGAATCCTGCATGATAACAAGTACTGACCTGGTCCAATAAGATGTTCTGTGCCTGTATGTACATCTGCAGCCGTTCTGCAGCTGACAACTTGCCGGCCTGTAGGTCTGTCAGCTGGACCATGGACTGTACCATCAGCAGTGAGGCAGGGGGAGACAGAGTGGCCTGGCCTTGCAGCATGTTGATAATGTCCTATCATGGTGAAAATGAGATCAAAACATCAGTCTGATATAATGAACAGATGTGCAGAGATTTTCAGAGATTATCTGTCCCAATTATATGATTTTATGCTGCCGAAGTACAAATGCCAGAAGTACAGGGGTTTCAGCACCATGGAATATGTTACAGTTAAAGTATCTGCATTCAATAGTCCACATATCTTCACATGGGAAGGAAGGCATGTGTACCTGCAGAGTTTGTCTGACATCCTCCAGTGGATGTCCCTCCTGTATGTCTAACAGCACACACTGTAGGAGGAACTCTGCCTGCATGTCCACATCCCCACAGGCCTCCGCCTCAGCCAGACCTTCTGCACAGTAGTGCCGCGCACTGCCGGCATCCATCTGCTTCTTCTCACCTTCACCTGGGGAAATGTCAGGAAACTCAGCATCATCATATAATCCTGTAGGTGTAGGTTTCCTTGTGCAAGCATCAAGCATGAAACAATCATAAGTCATAAACATACCTCCAGGCAACCCTTGAAAGAATTAACAGGGCTCATCCTGCCATAACATTAAAGGAAATCGCAGCAAAATTTGTGATGACTTACCAATAATTCCCATGCCAGTCAGCTGACCTGACAGCCCTTTGACCAGTGCTAGCCGGCAGTCCAGCCAGAGTCGTGCGTCCAGTCGAGTCCTGCTCTGGTTGTCCTGGTACTCAAACCGGTTGTCCTCTGGCTTTGTCAGTGTCACAGAGGGTTCACCTTCCTCCTATAGTAATCAATGGTTGTATGAATTTCAGACTAGTTAACACAAGTTTCATCAACATACTTTGTCGCTGGAGAACTTCATATAGTTAACAATTCAGGTCATTTGTTTTTCAATTAAGCTGCATTCCATGTGAGGCTGAATGCATTAGCAATTTCAATGGTACTGACCTATAAGTTCTTTGTAATGGCTATTGAGTGAAATAACAACCATATCTAATCATATGGCCCCAGCACACCCACCTGTGCCCTACTTTCAGACCTCCTCAGGGCAGACGTCTTCCTCTTTTCCTTCTTATTGTCAGACGTTACAAAGATGTCAGCATCTTGGATGAGCTTAAGTGCTGTAAGGACTGTAGCTGCGCTCAGGGTGGAGTGTTGTCTTTGTCTCTGGATGGCTGCAACATCCAGTTTACTCCATACAACCACTTCCAACTCAGATGCCACCAAGCTACTAGAGCCTATGGACAGAAAACATGTTGTCATCATTTCAGTGTTCACTGGGTCTAACTGTTAAATCCAATGTGTCTGAGAGAAATGAACGTCCAACCCAAACTACCAGCCTACCTTGTTCAGGATCTACATTCTCCAGGATACTGTCACAGATGGTCTGCAGCATCTGGTCAGCTGTGGCAAGCAGCATGCCCTGCAACCAACAAGTAACAGTGAATGAATTAAAAGTATAGGACAGTAAAACCTCAGGCTATTCTGCTGAACTGTTGTGGAGGACTGGAAAAAGTTTTAGTTTTTACAGCGGGGTGTTTATAGAGCTGTTACCTTGATGGAAGATGGGGTGATGTTTCCTTGGTTGTCACTGAACCTGTGACTCTCCTCCTCATCAGAGGAAGAACTGTCCAAACTCTGTGACTCTGCAGAGCAAGAAAAATAATCAAGTCTGGATACAGAGTAACCCAGAACAGGCAGATCTAGACACAGGAATGAAAACCACTCTACAAAATGAGATATTATCAGTAATGTTTAAGAAGTTAGGTAATGTTGTGATTTATATGATTGGCACACATATCTCTGATAAGTTCCAATGTAGAACACTAACCCAGTAGTTCATCAGCAGTCTTGGGAGCAGCACGTTTGGATGTGGGAGGCGGCTGTCTGGTTGTCCCACCAAAGGATTTCTCTGTCCCACCAGGCAGGACAGACTTCCTACGTCCCACTGGGACCTGGCCGAATGGATCCTCCCCAATTTTAGGCAATCTGTAAAGTTCATAAAATCTAGTCACACTGGCACTTCCAAGGGTGTTTTTGCATAAATATGCATTTTTGCTCTATCACATAGAGACAAAAAGAAGGCAAAGTCTCTTATTGAATTGATTTAGCAAGCATAGAATTCAATGAAGGTCAGATATAGGATGTAGGAAACAGGAGGAGGGGATCACAGAGATACTGGCATGACACTTGCCATAACTATATAAACTAGGTGAAGTGTTGTTAGATGAGTTTTTGGGTAATGTCACAACAGTAAGAATTTAAAGCACATCCATGAGCAGTACATACATGGGTTCCTCCTTGGCAGGCAGCGCATGGATGGTGTCTGCCAGGGCGATGATGAGATGTGCCTGGGCCAGGGTCAGGTGACAGGTCAGGTGAGGTCCGTACAGGTTAGCCAGTGATGTGGTCAGGCGCCGCTCACACAGGTAATCCAGGGTCTGGAAATATCATAACAAGGCAATCAGAAATAGCCTTTGGTGGAACATAAAGAAACTACAGTGTACAAGTATGAATGTTCAGACAGGCAAAAAATAATCCTTTACTCCCTTGTGGGTGAGGGAAACTAGTGATAAAACTGCAAGATTTTATAATCATAACATGTGACATCTCAATGTCGTCCATGGTGCTGAAAACTCAGCTATTGTTACAATACTATATCAGGTATTCTCTCTTCTTTGTTGTAACTTGGAATCATTATCATTTGCTAAATGACACATTATTTCTAGGTTTAGCAAGGAGAAACTTTCTTACCTTAAGATTACAAGGCTCTGACAGTGGCTTGGAGGTGTCAAAGTTATTTCGAGCTTTCTGGATGGAACAATGAGACAGTTGAGCATTAAATCAGGTTCACTGGTAAACAAAAAGCATTCCCAAGGTAATTCTTATCTCACACTCATCAATGTTCAACCTATAGCACAAGTTTGTACATCAAGGGGAGTGGATTTTTAATGGTATAAAACATAACGTTTGCAGAACATGTGAGGCAAATAGAAAAACCTTACTTCTATTCTATGACCTTTTTTCTATATTTGATGAGGACCAAAGACACAGTTCTTACCATCTTGGACTCGACCTGCCTGAAGCCACTGTTACTGGTGTGGGGTAACCTGTCCCCATGCAGCAGTCGGGCCAGAACAACAACAGCCTCACTGTACAGACCAAGGTCTGTCAGGATCCGCAGCTGGAGGGCAAGAAATAATCATCATGGTTATGTCGAGCTTAGGGAAATTTGGGAAGTAAATCATTGTGTGGATGCAAAAAATACTCCTGAATCAAAGTGTCAACAATGGTTCTTGCTGCCCTCTCCATGCATAGGGCAATTGGAGAAATACAGGGAGCTGAAAAAATGGTTTTGTCATGCAAGATTGGCAAAACAAAGTTGTTTGGTGTCCAAAGTCATACTCTGCAGTGAAAGTTCTATGTAGATATTACAAGTCCCCTGTCAGAAATTTTTGAGAATCAAACAAAATGTAATACCAAGCACAATTCTTCAAAAAGTCTAGTCCTTACCTTCAAGATCCTGCCATCCACAGCCCTTGCCAAGTCCCGTGACACATAAGTCACAAAGTACTGGTAAAGGGTTAGCAGAGGTAACACCTGGAAATACAGGAGGAATTCAGTAAGTTTTGCAAATAACCAACTAACGTCTCTCTCTTTTTTGAAGTGTAAGTGAACAGAAGTATGAATGTTTACACAATGAGACAAAAACCCAGAAGCTGATGACATACAACGCAAATGCAGGTAGAGACTAGTCATAACCAAAACAATTTCTACATCTGACTTGGTAGATATGAACATACTAATCATAACTGCGAGAAGGAGAAACACTTACAAACAGGTTATGCCTGCCCCTGTTGAGCTCCTCAATGACAAACCGTAGAGAAGCGACCATGGTCCTGCCGTCACACCTGAACCTGTCTGACAGGAGATCCACCCCGGGTACCAGGCTCTGTACCTCACACCCCTCACCTATCTCATACAGGGCATAGTCACGGTCTGCTGTGGGGTGAGGCAGGGTGGAGCGGAACAGTGCCTGCACAGATTAACATGGGAAACAACACAGTGGATGAGTGTCTGCTGGGTGACATTACATTTATGCCCATCTCACTGCCTGTATGACTATATAATAACTGTCCCAAATGCACATGTAACGATTGTCACAAAAGTTTGTATCTGCAGACTGAAAATAACTTCTTGTCCCTGTGTTCTTACAAGGTCATATTTATTTGGTTACTGTGCACCTCTAGTAAGACAGTCTATATGTCCTATCTGTTCTTCTGTTTACCTTGAAGAAGGCAGCAGACAGGAAGCAGCATTCCATACGAAGTCCCAGGTCAGAGGACAGGATGTATCTGTCAGGTACAAAAAAAACAGATTGAAATTTTCTGAGCTCAGACAATAGTCAATACATGCATGCATTTAAAAGCCACAATACAGCATAGAAAATAAACTGGTTTGAAGGGCTGGTGTATTAATTACACTCTGGGTCTGATCAAGTGGCCAAATCACCACTCATGCGGACTTAACAGGTAACAAACACACTAGATGTTAGAAAAGAGAGATACCCACTGTGCAATTTTTGCAGCCAGCACTCCCCCCAGCACACATCCCCACAAGCCACACTTCTTCAACAGGGTGCCAGCCAGGCTCTGTCCTGTGTCCATCAGTTTCCTCCAGGAATGGAGCGCATCAGGCATGTTCATCACAATGTCCAGCGCCTCCGACCAGCACTTGTATGCAGCTCTGTCAGAAACACAAGAATGTTTGTCCGGTCAGAGAAACAGTATGTAAGTCAGTATATCTATTGCTGGAAACCCTTATTAGTGGAGGTCTTTATTCATCATATTTAGTTGGGTTGATTTGACAACTTGTTTGGTTCCAAAGTTTGTATGTTCTACCTACCTGACATTTCCTGCATGGTACTGCAGATTGGCCAGCTCATGCATAGCCTGAGCACTCAGGCCTTTCTGGTTATGAGCAAGCAACATTTCTGGAAAAAAAAAAGCACATGTAGATATTCAATGCTTTTATGAGTCTAAAACTTGCTATGTGTCTCCTATTTACTGGAAAAAAGTGAAAAGTGCAAGTACAAAAATTCATACTAGCAGTCACATATATTGTCCTGCATTTTTCAATACAATTTGGATCCTTTAGCTCAGGTACAAAACTTTACTGTCTGCGTACAAAAACAATCATATCAGCATATACGCATCTTATTATTGGCTTAGTTTACCTATTGTCTTGTCATATGAAGAGATGACCACCCCCAGTTGGGACCTGGGCAGCACCGGGCTCTGTACTTCCATGGTTGTCTGGAACTCCTCATCCATGAGGTCCTGTGGAACGGGCAGCTGAGGACGGCTGTCAGAGGGGCGGAAACCCACTCGGGAGGGCGAGCGACTGCCACTCTTACTACTGGTGGTTCTCAGCTGGGGAGCTGTCAACAAATATGAAGATGGATGTAATACGATAAGGTGGAGGGCTTTTTTTCTACAGATTGCTAATTGTCTTTAAAGATTGCTGTCTCTTACAACACTGAATGTATTACTTGAAAAGTAGGGTGTGATGTGGAAAAAAACTCATGACTCAAGGCAAACAGGAGAATTATCATGATTCTGACCATTTTGCTGTCCGGCCAGGTAGAGCACTAGAAGTTTGCGGCTGTTGGTCAGTGCCCGAGCGGTATACTGAGACTTGTCCAGCACCTGGCGGAACGTCTCCAGGCTGTCAGTAACGTCCAGCGGCACGGCCACCAGTCTCCTGGCATGGTCACCACCTGGGAGCAGCAGCAGAGAAAAAAATCAGAAATGACTAAATGGAGCTGACAATTTATGTTAGGAACAACTGTTCAACTGTTGACTTTGTTGAAGATCTGATGGCCTATATTATGTATAATGTTATTAAGACCTGTAAGAAGAGGATGACTTACTCTCGTAGACATTGTGCCCCTCTGGGTCGATGTGACCACCAGGGTCAATCTCCGTCAGGTTGGACAGGTCAGTCTTCAGCAGGGGAGTTGTGTGCAGCTGGGAGCCGATCTTCCCTCCCACCTGTGCCATGGCGTTCTGGTAGTGAGGCTGAGGGGGCGGGAGGCCGCCGTGCTGATCCACACGAGCAATCAGCTTCCTCTGGGCGGTGATGAGCATGGGACTGACCTGTTCAGCATGTCTTTCACTGATAAGGAACAGGAAATGTTGGCATGAGCAAAGTCACTGAGTCCTCAGATGTTTTGTTACAGAAAGTCACATTAAAAAATCATTGTTAACAATATTTGCAGAAAGTGTGCAGTGGAACTCACTGAGTTAGCGCATTGAAGCGGAGGGCGACATCTGCCAGTCTCTCCCACTTCTCCTCATAGAACAGGATTTCGATGGTCCTCATGAAGATACGTCGTGTCCAGCGCAGGTCTACCAGGCTCATGTCATCAACGTGAGTCTCAAACTTCAGGCTGGCCCCGCCCTTCTCCATGCTGATGTCACCGACCCATGACTTTACAATGAGGGTATCTCCTCATCTTCCTGGTTATCGAAAAGATTCCTTCATTTACAACTTAAGGATACGTCTGTACATGTATCTGTATACTTTTAACATGCACTGTCACAAAATATCTAATACATGGAAACATGTTATCAAACACAGGTCTGCTCCTTAGACAGAATTTCTCGCATATTATAGAGGGAAATCTTTATCTAGAGTTGTTAATATTGCAATTCTGAAGTGAAGTGTAATCTAACCGTGTCCACTCTGTGTTCCTGTATTTCCAGCAGCATGTCTAGCAGAGCATCAGAAGCCAGGTAGAAAGGCCGCCACACCAGACCCCTCCAGTCCTCTATACTGAGGAGCCCCTGTGAAGCTCCGCCTGCCTGGCTGGGGTTGTAGGCCCGCAGCAGGGCAGTGTGTGCACAGTTCCACAGAGACCTGCAGGCGTTCTGCAGGAGGGACCAGTGACGCCCCCTTTCTGATAGAACCTGCACGGCAGAGAAACATATATTGATTAAGATATTGATTTGGTGTCAACATGTCCACACAGTATTTGAGGAGGGTATACATAATTATCCTATCATCACTGCAACAAGGATTTGGGGTCTTAATAAAAAGATTTTGGGAAAGGTGACAATACCTGAAAGTTAATTTCTCTGTCAATGACTTTATATGGATATAGTTTAGTAACAACACAAATCCATCATTTCATGGTAAAGCAGGTTGTATTCCAAAATTTGACATCTAAAAGAAAGAAGGGCATCTCTCAGGGAAGAGTCGGTAAATGTGCTTTGCTTATATAAGCACAAAATTAATGTTACTAACTAAAAGATGAAATGTATAAGGCAATGATAAACATACTATTGCTTTCATGAAGAAGTCAAAGGTCTTGCTGAGCGCATCCATGGTGGCCTGCTGCGTGATACTGTGGTGGTCAGGCACCAGCTTGGTGTCCACCTTGTCCAGAGAAGCATCTGACCTGTAGGTCCGAGGTGTCCTCTCACCTTCCTCCTCCTCCTGCTGGGCAGTGCTGGGAAGGACAAGGTTACCTGAAAACACAGGTGGAATATAAGGTACTGGGATGTAGAGAAAACTGCTAAGAGGCAGCATGTGAGTTCAAGGGATGATTAGCTGTTACCTGTATCAACTATGATTATAACACAGAAGGTGGCGTATAGGTAGCATCAACTGACCGATGGCTGCAGCTGCTGCAATTTCGATTCCAGTCTTTGGCCTGTCTGCGTCCAGCTGTGCCAGAGAGTCAGGGATGGACATCTCCCGTGGGTCGTCCTTGGTGGACTGCCAGTCTGGACCTCCGTCCCACCCCACCACCAGGGTGTTACTGCTCTCAAACGTGAACCATTCCTGGTCCAAGAACGAGGGTCTGTAGCAAGAAAACAGCATGGCTCAAGCAAGGAGACAAAAGTTTGATTAGCATAAAGGTACATGCACTTTACTTTTATTTATCTATCCATCTATCACCAACAAACATTTCAGCTAGTATGTTCTCTTGTGTATCCACTTTATATGCAAATGCTGCTTAAGGGATACAATATACATGTATTTACCTATAGATATGGAGGGAGGCCGTCCCCCTCAGTTTGTCCCTCAGCTCAACCTTCTCCAGGAACAGACCAAAGTGACTCAGGCCCTGCAGGATGTTCATCTGTGGGTACAACAGAACAGGATAACTTGTGATCCTGAGGATACTATCATTGCACATGGCTGATGAGATCTCAACCTTTATCATGTAATGCAATACTTGGCATGCAAGGATGGTGCAGCTCCAATGAGAATGTAATACATCTATATAAATTACAAATATAAGTCACATAAAATTTACAAATTGGTCAACAACAACGCATGAAGCTGGCCTTTCTGCTTTTCTACCTCCCAAAAAGCTTAGTTCAAGTTAAGTACTTCGAAATTTTGATTAGATAAGGGTTCTGTGTTATCTGGCAGCAGAGCATTACAGTAGCGTAGAAATTCTACACAAGAAACAGCCTACCTGACACCTCCATGGTATTTCATCTGCACAGGTTTTACGCAGACGCCTCCGTCGAAGCATCACTCTGTAGAACTCAGGGAAGTTGTGCTTCAGCACCTCCATGGCCTGTGTACAAGTGGAGGAAAAATGAGGCATACATTATTTTGTGCTAAAGCATTGCAGACATCATAGAACAGTTGTTTATTTCTAGTAATATACAATGCAATCATGATGATATTATGCACATTACTATGAGGAAGATACTCACCTTGTTCTCAATTTCTTCCTGTTGCTCCTTGGCGAGGTCAACTGGACCTTTCCTGCGGCTTGTCAACAACTGTAATGATAGTGATTTTGATTCTTAGTTTCATACATACATTCACATGTTTTCAGTTATATGTGACTGTTCATGTGCAAATGAAAGAATACATTGAATACATTGACTTAAGAAATAAATGTAAGAAGAATGCCGGCCTTAGGAAAGGAAAGGAAACTGGTAGCACACACACAAGAGAAAATACTGTATAACAAACCTTCATCTTTTGTCTTTTTTCCTTCTTCTTCTGTCTGACTTGCTCAGCTTTGGACATCTTCAGATTCTGTGAATAGAGCATAACAGTAACCAGTGTTAAGATGGTGAAAAGGGATGCAAAGAATCTCAGTCAACATTTTCCACCAGTACCAGTCTGGATGTCTTTACAATTCACAAATTTTGTAGATGGTCAGCTTTAACTCATAAGCCACTTTAAGGCAGATAATTTCTATGTTACATGAAACAAGATCTACCATACCTTTGTGTACTCCACCATAGCAGCTGCATACTTCTTGGGATCATCACCGACCAGCGTGACAGCGCCGACCTGTCTAGCCAGGCCACGAACAGCAACCATTCCCTCATTACGTCTGCAAATCAATGATAGAAATCAACATGTGAAAAGGCCGGCCTGTATGGGAGGAATTCATTTCAGATCCCTACTATCAACTGATGTCATTCAGTTGAGAGTTACAGGACTTCAAGTTAAAGCTAGAGTTCGAGCAAGACTACGATGGATGCTGAATTACAAACTAACGCAAGTCAAACCAGAGATATTTTTCATACTTTTTCAGCCATAGCAGTGAATCCTGACACCAGTCCAGCACATTTTGTAGGTGCCCCTCCATTACTGCCTTCTGGGCCACCTGGACAAAGAACTCCAGAAAACGAGCCCTCTTCTTGAACTTGATAACTGCAACACGGAAGCAAAACATTTACAAAACAATCATACATTAGGCAACATGTCCAAATATGATGCAATTAAAATGTTTACAAAAGTAAAAATGTAGTTGGTAATTGTCAGTTTTTATTTGTATGTACCTTCCTTGTAGGCCTGTCTGGAAGGCAGGGCTGCAACGTAGGCATGCAGAACATTGGGGTCTTCTTGTCCTGTCAGTTCATCACTCTGGGCTGAAGGTGGATGAGGAGGAAGGCACAATATAAGCCAAAATTTAATTTCTAATCATCATCAACAACTCACCAATGCAGGAAAAAACATATAATGCTATTCAAAAGTGAGAATTTCATAGACAGCACCATTAACAAACTGACAAATGGCAACATCACACAATCCACATTTGCACTGAACAGGTGTTTAATGACTAACCTTGTCGTGCTAGCCTGAGCATGTGGGCCTCCAGGGCTTTCAGCTCCTCATTCTGGATTCCTGACTGATCCTTGCCCTCACCTGCACCCCTCTTCTTCCCAGGAGGCCTTTTCCTGGACTCCGGTGCTGTGTTTGCTGTGCTGACTATCTCAGGTTGCAGCTCCAGGGCAGACAGTTCAGCTTTCCCTGTTGCAGTACGTGTTGATTAATGTGACAAAACTGATCTCAATCAAATACATCTGAGAGTATCATGTGGACTCATAATCATAGCTCTGAAAACCAAGGAATTGTCCATATAGATATGTAAAGTCTCTACCCCTCCCCCCCC
>NW_017803014.1:0-2797 GCF_001625305.1 Branchiostoma belcheri
TGGCCGCCCTAATTTGCATTATTTGCGACGGCCCAAATTTGCATATTTAGCAAAAAATTAATGGTTCTAACTTTACTGAAATGGCTTAATTTAATTCGTTATCCCTCAAAAGATGGGGATAGACACCAAAATTATTCTGATACCATGAGTAGTTACTGAGATATTGACGAAAACTGGAGTTTTAGTAATGGCCACCTTAATTTGCATATTGTGCGAATTGCCCAAGGATGACAGAGTGGCATCATTCAGATTCTGAAAGAGCACACCTCAGAGATATAGAAACAACAAAAAAACTTTGTATGGACCGCATTGCACGCTTATCGGTCTCTGCCACCAGACTATAGGTCCTACAAGGCGGTCAAACTCCCCTGGCAAATATTCTACTATAAATAGCCAGCGTTGTGAGTCTGGTAGTCATGTAAAATTTGCAGCAGTGGAGAAAAGGATCGCTTCGGTAGACTAGATAATGATCACCGTACCGGTATCCAGTGATTTTTGTTCCTACTGACTTTATACAAGGAGCTTTCATCACAAGTAGTATGTCCTTTATGTCTTACAACTTTTGATAGATTTTATCTGGATTCATGTGCTGTACGTGCGCTCTTATAGAGTCCATTCCAAGTCACCGCGTGTTTTTTAAAATTAGTACCTTTAATATTTTCTCAATGTTTTTATTTTTGAAAATATTATAAATATTCTGAAATTATTATAAAAATGTACGTACTTGAGTAGCATGTTTTCGAAAATGTCATAATTTGCAAAAATTTCGAAAGTGGCAATCAACTGAGATCTTAATTTTAATTTCTTTTTTTTACCAGCCAAACTTCGTATTTACTTGATGTGCAGTTTCACCCGCGGCATCTGGGTTTACGCTCTCTGGCGGCGTCCTTTGTAGTCCGTGTAGTCAAAAGGCAGACGCCTGCATACAAATGAGCCCGATCATGACGTCACACGCGCCGATGCAGGCCGAAGATCGCGATCGCCCGAGCTGCCAGCGGTTTCCGCGGACTTCCTTATTTGGAAGCACACATGACTTGCACGGACGGCGTTTTTGACGAGAGGGAAGACGGAGTGTATTTTGACATGTTTCGGCGCCGTGTAATAGATCTACGTAATACTGTGCGAGAAAGATCCTTGAATTTACAAGCGTTTTTGTGAATGGGTACCTATTTTTTATCTCAAGAAATATGGATGGACTCTACAACCATGGTACAACAGAAAGGATTTGATGTTTCACTAGAGTTTGAGATTTATTAAAAGCAGCGTACGGTTTGGCACTGTTTTTCTGTATCAATGGCTGGCCGCTATCGTGTCGAGTGCTCGCCGACGGCAGGATCGCCGCAGGGTTCATCAACGATACCTACCAGTATTTTTGGCTCACAGAACGCTTCGTGTTGATGTGCAAATTACTTCGTCACGGGTCATTTACAAAAATTAAAAAAAATGGTAGAACCGAGTTGCCTTTCTTTAGAAATCATTGGAAATATCGTACGCGGACTCAAAAATATTTCGAAAGTTTTGTAATTTACGGAAATTTCTTAAGAAGTTAAGAACAAGTTTGAAATGTTTGTAAAACATAAGATATCCCTTTAAAAATATTTATAAAAGATTGGAATTAAATCTAAACAATAGCAACAAACACCGAGCTAAGAATGGGGACCCGATATTGGTCGATTGCCGACATGTAGATAACCAGGCACATATATGTACATGTAGCTTATGAAGTGAATATTCCAATTCGTACATATAATAAAAATAAATTAAATTGATAATACCCTAATTTACATAATATACAATTCGTCGCCTAGGTGTATTTTTTACACCTTTCTTGTTGCCGTTGCTGCTTTCGCGGTCAATGTAATATCGCAGACGCACCCCTACAATTACGAGGCGAATTGGAATGGTCCAGAAGAACGCGTTGTTTGGAATAGCAGTGGGGTTCAAAAAAGTTCATGCAGATACGGGGTGGTTTTTATAAGTGGTTCCAGATGTTTTTACCCATGGTTAAGAGATGCCAAGTTTTTTGGAAGATGTTCGCAGCCAAAACGCATTCTTCCGTACGTCGCATTTCTGTGTAATTTCGCATGTGGTGTTGCATTTATGTCCGGGATGATGCACGTCTTTTTTATTTTTACCGTAGCTGTTTTTGATATTGGAGTAAATGCTTATTTTCGAAACATCCCCATTTCTTTGAAATGGTTTCGTCCGTTTATGCAACTGTTACTGCGCTAATGACGACCAGTCGCGCTGTCCTGATACACCGCGAATGTGCGAGTGTTCCCTGTAGACAGTCCCGGGAGTCATTTTTTTGCACATTCCAGGAGCCAAACCAAAATACGTTCATGAACCGAGTCCAAAAAACCGAAACGTGAAAATCGGATGATCGGACCTGATGTACATTTCTCTTTCTATAGATTGTACACACAATACACACATCTTTAGATAATCTGGCCATGGCAGGTTAAAAAAAAAGTAACCCTGAATCATACTAGATTAGCGTAAATGCATGTTAATGCGTTCAAAACAAGAAAAAAATTGTTTCCGGGTATTAATCTCTTGAATCACGGCGCTGAATATTGACGCAAAAATATTTCGGGCATCGCGCGCCCTTCCCGCGTCACGTGTAGGCATCTCGCATCTCTGATTGGTTGTTGCGTCTTAAGATGACTGAGCCGACGCGCGTTTAAACAATTTTTCTTTGTTCGATTTATCACACTTCACAGAGAATTGTCGCCAATGGCTACTTCTTTTTGTTGCAATATATAATACTTCACGGAGAATTGTCGCCTATGGCTTC
>NW_017803015.1:0-2789 GCF_001625305.1 Branchiostoma belcheri
ATAGCCCAACTGCTAATAGTGGAGCTTCGACAGCAAATGAACAAACTAGTAAGCTGGTCGGACAGTGCAGAATCACCAACGATACAACCAAAAATATGAGAACACGGATTCCGCCTAATATATGGGTTGCCGTGATTCTAATCAACACCATTGTAGTATTGGGAAGGTAGGTAATCAACTTTCGAGTTTTAGCTTGGGTGTACATGTAGGACTGAATTTGACAATATGATTGCAAACTGACCACAAATGGTGGCTTCCTTTTTGCTTTTATATTTACACCAGATGTGTCTTTGTTCAAATGTTATTTAATTTTTTTTTCTATCCGTGACTTATTAAACTTAATATTGACATGTTTTCCTGCATTAAGTTCCACCGCTTTTACGGCAGTGATGGTGATGATAGGCAACTCGGCTTTGGTAAGTCCTTGGTAATCATTCGTCTCTTTTGCTAGATAATGTTAAATGACACAAACTCCAAAAATTCTTTGTTCTGTGTACTAAAATATTCTTTTCTCAATCTCATGTATTGGTAAATTTACACCAATTCTACCCAGGACAGCAATTAGATAATACATCAACAACATTCTGATGTCCCCTGTATGTACCCTGCAGATGCATGCTTTTCCCTGGTCTCAGAAAATGGGATCATGTTAATAAATCTTGTGTTGATCTTGAAAATTATTTTCACAATGTCTTTCCGATAGTTATTACTTGTTTTGTCAATTGATAACCTCGGAAATGTCATGTTTCTTTGCCTTCAGTCAATGGCCTGGTTGCTGTAGTTTTTATTAACTAAGAACTGCTTCTGGGGCAAGAATTACAAAAAATCAAATACAGGTCTGGTCTGAAATTCCGTTGACATGGTACTGAAAATATGCTTGTTACTATGTAATGGTAGAAATGCAACATTATGCAGAAACGGACTATCCAACAATTTTACTTTTTTTTTACAAATGGGCAATTTCCCATCATCGTACTGCTCAGAAAATGAATTTCATGATTTTTTTCTGAAGATGCATGGGTGGGCATATTAACTTGATTCTTTCAAGCTTTCTCTCCCCTACAGTAAGTGCGACAAGGTACCCTTATGTTGAATTGTAGGTTTTCTAGCTTTCATAAAATTACAGAGGTGCAAAAAATAAACGTTTGTCCTGAACATCAATCATTATAATATAGTATATGCCAGAAGTATAAATGATGTCCTAAGCATCCCATACCACATTTTAGGTCCTGTTTTTGATGAGTAATCATGAGCTAAAAAAAAGGTTTCTGTCCTAAAATTATCCTCAAAAACCAAAATTATGGCGTATACTGTACATTAAATTCGTGAACATGTGTTTTAGGAACGTTGATAGCAGTATCCAAGAAAGGTGCCAAAATATACATTAATATGGACATAACAATAGAACCACTTCATTGATCATTTAGAAATAGTCCATGCCAAACTGAAATCCTACATACAAACTAGATCTCATGCCTTCGCCAAATGACATTAACCTTTGCAATTCTTGGTAGGGATTCCCACAACCCAGTCATTAGATCTGGTGTGCCGGTGTGACGGAGATATCGCACCCCCTGATTTTGCACCCCCCCGGGGCGAGATCACTAGCGATCTCGAACCCCCCGGGGCGAAATCGCTAGCGATCTCGCACCCCCCAAGCTAGTGTTTTCGCACCCCCCAAACTAGTGTTTTCGCACCCCCCGGTGATCTCGCACCCCCCGCCAAACATTTTGAAAATTGTTCTGTCTGCCCTGTATGCCCAGTTGAAACTGCATTTTAGTGTAATAAAACCATACTTTAATGTTGTAATCCAGAGTTTTACAAGTTTCCCTGGACTAATGTGACGTATTTCAGCACAGCGCAATAATGGTGACTGTGCCCATTGATTGGTTGCAATAGTGTCCATTAGTTCCAAGAAGAATGTGTGATTAATTCAACGTTATGTCATTCTTCATTATTGATTTTTTAAAAATCATTTTTAAGACATGACCAATATTTCTTTGCTTAGCACCACGCATTTGTTTGGTAAGCTGTTCTATGTCATAGATCAAGTGTAATAGATTGACAAAAGTCTTAAATAGGGACAGAAAAAAAGACCAACCCACCTACCAAGTATCAAGACAATATATTCAAGCGTTCTTGAGTTATGGTGGTAACAGGCAGACAAACAGACAGACAGACAGACAAACAGACACACCGCCACGAAAACATAACCTTCTTGGCGAAGGTAATTACTGAATATTGGTATTGTCATACTAGAGGATAGTGTTTGTTAATAGGTAGCATCTGATATAGTAACCAATGTGAATTACGAAGGCCGTAACAGAACACATACGGGGTGAACAAATCGATTGATGGGGTGCAAAATCGCTAGCGCAAGTGCAAGATCACCAAAGGGGTGCGAGATCACTAGTGATATCGTTCCGGGGGGTGCGAGATCGCTAGTGATTTCGCTCCGGGGGGGGCGAAATCACTGGGGGTGCGAGATCTCTGTCACACCGGCACAGATCGCCCGGCAGGACGTAAAAATAAACATTTGACACGCCGCCATCGCCGTTCCGAGCCGCGGCAGACTTCGGGGTCTCGCACCAAGTTTTTTCGCTACGCGGTACGCGGGACACGACAGACCTCCCGAAAGAATACCGCGGGATATCCCGCAATCTCCCGCGTGATATCCCGCAAACTCCCGCGGGATATCCCGCAGTCTCCCGCGTGATATCCCGCAAACTCCCGCGGGATCTCCCGCAAAATCCCGAATCCCGATGATGCTTATCCCGCGATCTGTACTG
>NW_017803016.1:0-2787 GCF_001625305.1 Branchiostoma belcheri
TTAACATATTACATTTAGTCCAAATGGATGAATTACACTCCAAAGTATACACCAGTAACTGAAAAAGGAAATTTAAAGGAATCTACATGTACATGTACATGTACATGTACTATCAATGTAGTACTCGGAATTAGTTTTGGATTATGAATTTAACATAATTACATTTAGTCCAAATGGATGAATTACACTCAAAAGTATATACCAGTATTACTAACTGAAAAAGGAAATTTAAAGGAATCTACATGTACATGTACATGTACATGTACATGTACTATCAATGTAGTAATCGGAATTAGTGTTGGATTATGAATTTAACATAATTACATTTAGTCCAAATGGATGAATTACACTCAAAAATATATACCAGTAACTGAAAAAGGAAATTTAAAGGAATCTACATGTACATGTACTCATAATCAATGTAGTACTCAAGATATGCACACTTCTATCAGATATAAGGCCACATCAATTTAATTTGTTGGTTCTCGGATTCGCCTCTTCATTTTTTCTGATTTGAAAAAAAAGAAAAAGATTCTGGTTCTGAATAAACTAAAACAATTCTCATATTTTGCCCCTAACAGTTGAGGAAAGTCATTTTCGTCCTGATTGCTACAGTTTTTCCATCTATCATTGCAGTGGTTTGATTAAAAATTAAAAATTTATTGTTTAAATACTAACCCAGCCTTTTGTGTTGATTTTATGGCTCCTATCGTAGCATTTGGGGCTATAATAGGATGCCTAAACCTGTTTTTATTTTTATTTCCCCCCCCCCCCTGTCGCTTCATATTTTTAATAAAAAAATCCGAGAACCAACAAATTAAATTGGTGTGGCCTAAAGATGTTGAGGGTATTCTTGAGAATGTCTCAAAGATAAAACCATTCTTGTTTTTTATGTCAAAGTCGCCACCTTGGAGAGTTATGAGAATTGATATTAAATGCCATGCAAACAACAAGCTAACAAACTAATAATAATACTGATAGATTTAAACTCATCAACAATTACTGATCCAACTCACCCAATTGAGCAAAACATTAAGCTGAAACTTGAATGGCATTCATCCATCCATCCATCCATCCATCCATCCATCCATCCATCCATCCATCCATCCATCCATCCATCCATCCATCCATCCATCCATCCATCCATCCCTGTATCTGTACAGTACTTTCAGTATAACCCCCTAATGGTGTAACACACCAGTTTCACAGGCAGCGGCATGATGGCCGTGGCAGTGTCAGTTGTTCATTTTTCCTAACCTCCAAACCAGCTCCGGAACGCAGTAGCCAGAATGTTTCCCCCTTTCCGAGGTCTCTGATATTTAGCTTCAAGTTGACAGATGTATCCAAGACGATGATTGCACCAAGTATCGTCCCACATAGGTGTACCAGTTGGCTTTGACCAGTACTGCACACATTTTGCACCTGAAAACACAGCCGCGAATGCATTCTCCGGCTCGTCTGGATTCCATCCCTAACAAAAAAAGACGTTTGCTTAGATTAATCCCAACAGATCAACTTATCTTTCATCTCCTTGTCTTTTTTAACGTATTTTCCATGATGTTAAATAGGCAACATGTGTCACAAATTCAAATTTGTACAGTGTGTAGGTTGTGGAGAATGTGCATGTACATTGTATGAAGATTGTACGAAGCTACTAACAGTTAATAGAAACTGTGATATCATGAGACAAATCAGCAAGAAATCAGTAGCAGCAACAAGCAATTTTGCATTCATCTTTATGATAAAGAATTAGTAGACTGGCATGAAAAATATTGCCTTTATATGTAAATTGTTTGAGACTCAGTACTTTCTAGGTCCAAGGAGGTTAAAATCAACCTCCTTCATAGGACCTGTTCTCAACTAAAACTCCATTGTCTGATGAGGCACTATGATTGTATCATTTACTTTTATACAATTGCTTTATGTTGTGTTAACTTTATGTTATGTTATATTCTTTATGTGTCGCTGGGCCCTTTGGAATCAACAATTTACTGTTGTAAAGGCTACCCAGGTGTTTATAAGATGTATTGAAATAAATAAATAAAATGTATAAGTTGCTTTCCCCAAAACTACTCTTTAACAACATTACGCAGCTCGTGTCCAGAACAGCCGTCTGCTGCCCACCCCTGGGACAGGGAAACTGGCAGCAGAATAATCTAAACCAGGATAGTGAGTGAGTGTGAGTGAGTATCAACATACCTGGTAGCCCTTTAAGTGAGTCCCATCTGCCCATTGCCAGGGGCTTTCCCTTTTTAGACCGATCCAGTACTCAGAATTCCTTCCAACTGTTCTTATCAGGTTTCTCAGAGCGTGGTCTAATTCCTTACTCTTGGGCATGGCTAGTTGTGCTCCGTCAGACCTACAGGCTCCCTCTGCGTCACTGTACGGCCTTTTGGAATGAGAAAGCCGGATGCAGGTTTTGGCAAGTAGTTTGTAGCCGTACCTGCATGTAGCTGAAACTGTCACAACAAAGACTTGAGATCAGTATTCATTTGATTATAATTATTGAATTCAGTAAATCTGGTAACTGTTTTGTATCATTCTGTATATTAGTCGGTATAACCGCCCTTTGGCATGATAACACATCAGCTTACAGGAATGTGGCACGGCAGCAACTGGCTATATCACACCAAACGACCTGTTACACTCAATCTTTGCACATCAAACTGCACTTAAGTTGTTCAAAGCTTTCTAGTGATGATGCTTGGCGGCAGTGAGTTCCACTCTATGACAATTCTTGGAAAATACTAGATTTTGAAAACCTGAGACAACATGCCGACATTGAAT
>NW_017803017.1:0-2782 GCF_001625305.1 Branchiostoma belcheri
AAGTCACACTGCTAGACTAAAAATCTATCATTTCTTTGGTCACAATGAGATGACGTGGTCTGCTTGGCTTTGAGTTATCCAACTCACAAATGAACAAACAAAATGAAAACTTCCTAACATAACCTTGCTGATGGAGGTAATGTACCTTATTCCTGATGAAGGCCATGAGGCGATCAGTCAGCTCTGCATCGTGCTTGAAGTCCAGGTCAAAGAAGCCCTCCACCCAGACCTGCATGAGGTCGATGGTGCGACAGTGTACGCGGACCTTGTTGTCCAGCTGGTCCACCGACACGCTGATGGCGCTGTGGAACTTCTCAGTGATGAAGGACAGGAGCTCGGAGGGGCAGGCGAAGTAACGGTACGTGTAGAAAAAATGGTGGATGAAACCTTCCATCAACGAGTCCCTGCAGAAATCAAACATTTGTATTCTGAATCTGGACTCTAAGTGTGACGTTGACAAACACTTTAAATTTTTTTCACTGCTCCTAACAATCAGCCATCACTCTACTCCATGGGCATCAGGACCAATGTAATTGATTTTCTTCCTATAAACTTTTCATTGAAAAATTTTCCATAGCTTCTGTGCCCTTTCACGATGGTCAAAAAGGCCATCAAAAATCCTCACTTGGAAAATCATTAATATTAATGAGAAATCGGTGTCAATCAGTCATTTCACTATTGGCAACAATAGCTGATTGGTTCACGCTTTAGCGGGCGGGGCCTTGGCATGTTTTGGTGACACTTCGAGTCGCTGTTTTTTTCCCGCGATCTTGTCTTTCATATGCGCGCCTATCCCGCCCCTACTTGTTCTTTAATTCTACACAATTAACAATGCCCAACACTCATTCCAGCCATGTTTAATTTCCTTATGCCACCAACAATAATTCGCAACTGTGCTACAATTTGTCTTATTTCGTAATTCAACACACTAAAAAATTCCACAGATATTAAAGTTCCCCGGGTCTAATCGGCCTTGATCGCGCTATTGCATACTTCAGACGGCACGGAACGCGCCGGCATCGGCTTCATGACAGAACATCTAGAATATGTCTAAAAAATTCCAGACTCGAGTGATTATTCAAGAACATCTACCAAAAACACACTACATAAGATTCACATACATTCTAATACATGTATTCTTGTTGTACCTGTTACAAAACGAGGTTTACGGTGCGGAAACAGCACAGACGCCATGATTGTTTGGCCGGCGTGCCGAGTACTTCGTCTAATACTGGGAAATTATCACATCGTAACGTTCTGGAGTCAAATCATAGACCGTACTAAAAACATAATCGTACTAAGAAGATTTTAGAAATAGTAGAAGTATAATAGTAAATCTTTGTAGAAGAAAGTCAGCTGAAGCCAGAGTTTTTTCACAACATATCTGGATTAGACCGGTTCCCTCCTTTTTCCTTTGTTTACAAACCGACGCCATTTTGTGTCACAGTTTATAAACCTACAGCCCCTTTTTTTTTAATTCGTGCTAAGGAGGTTATCCACCTACCTGCATTTCAAATCCCAAATACACTGTGACACATTCAAGGCAATGTTCAGCGTTCTATCTCTAGCAACCATTTTTGTCGATCACTGTCGATGCTATGTTTCAGCATGGAGGTAGAAAAAAACCTGCATGGTTTCAGTTACTCGCGCGTGCCGACACAAAGCTTTTGTGATTTTTGTCAAAATTATTTCTTCAAACCATGGAGCTTCAGGTTCCAACCGACGACTTCGACACGGTTGCACGACGGAACGGATGGGGATAGTTTTAGATTTACCATATGATGTCGCCCAAATAAGCCAAAAAGCTTAAAAAAAAACATACGGTGGGGAAGTAAATTTTATTCTCGTTCGCTACCGCGACGTAGTTTTGACTTCTCTTTTTCACGGTACAATGATTGGCGTCCACTTGGGGGAATATGAACTTTCCCTGATAAATACGATATATACGACTGGAAAAATTCCTTGAACTGTCAAAGAAAATCTTCTCAAAGGGACAGTATCGGGGTTGATTTGCATCGAGCCAACGCACTGTTGTCTTTAAAACTCGCGCCCGGGAGGAGAACAATAGGGCCACGCTGGTCGAAATTTCCATTTCACTGGCCTTCCCGGGAGGAAGGTGAGAACGAACCACTCTGATCTCCACCGACGTCCTCATTATAACTCTAAAACAAACCCTCTGTTCCACGTGAATTTTGAACTAAAACGCAGAAAATGTATGTTGAGCAATATCTCCCGATCCTATCGGTAGAATTCTATAAAAAATACACCAATCGAAAAAGTAAACATCTGGCCGCCATCTTGAAAAAATGACGTGATTCTCTTGCGCCGTTATGGAATTATGGGAGAAAACATACTAGAAAATCGACAAAATAAGTTAAAAACTCACAGACAACAAAAATTCTACAAGAGAAATGGAATTTAAAGGTCCTAAAGTTTACAGTATGGATAAAACATATGTTTGATGCGTAAATTAGCGAAATGTAGCGGTAGGTTAAAGTTCAATGACCCAAAATGACCTCATGTACGCACGTACAGTCGGCGGGAAATTTGAATTGCATTCTACGTTGTCATTTCTTATTTTATACATATTTCGGGAGCGAACTAATTTTTTGTGTGTGTGCGTGATTCTTTTTCTAACTTCATAATCGCATCGTGCGTTATATTGGGCGAAAGTTGTGTTGTTTATCTGAACACTGCCGCTGCTCACAGCGCACCGGGTTGTGGGCGGGGCCTATTTGCTTAGCAACGAGGATTTTAACATAGCAACGGGACCACCGTGTTT
>NW_017803018.1:0-2781 GCF_001625305.1 Branchiostoma belcheri
CGCAAATATTACCTGTATGGTTCCTAGACCTGGTCCCTAGATGAAAGGGCTACGCAAATATCACCTGTACGGTGCCTTACCTGGTCCCTACATAATTTATGAAAGGCCCATGGAATTTTCCCGTACGGCGTTTTACCATGGAGGTAGAAATGGTTTTACTGGTAACACGTTATCTAGACCCAAGTCCCTCACGCACTCATTACCTGTAATGTTTCCAGAGCTAAGAGCCGCACAAATGACTGTTTGTGGCTTATCCACCGAAGTGGAGTGATTATAGTCGTAAAGGTTGACGTTTTTTGCCCCTAAAAGCTGTGGATAAACGCCGGCAGCCCTCCCCACCGCTAGCTATCCCTCACTGTAGCAGCTGATACCCCGACCAATAGCAGCGTGGAGCTTGCTGAGAAATTGACCAATAGCGGCGTGGCCGTCTTTCGTGGCCGTCCTACCATATTCTAGGCCAAGCCATACCTCACGATCGCGATGTCGCTGTCGAAGTGTAACGCCGTACGCGAAGCACGCTGAGCTGTGATTGGTCAGATCGCGAGGCATACCTCCAAAGCACAATTTGATTGGTTGCTTTTGTGAACGCGTACCGTTTTGATTGGCTAATATGACGTGCGGGAATACAAAGCGTTCGGATCGTCCACTTTTTTGGAGGGGGTATCAGTTTTTTTTTAAATATGGGTCAAGCGTTGGCCTATCCCGAAAGTTTCCTGGTTCACGTCTTCATACCCTTCATGACAAAGAAATCCTTTGATGATTGATGCTTTGAAGCGAAAACTTGTCCACGGTGGGTGTTGTTTGGCGATGCATTTGGTAAATGCAATGAATGTTAGATATCCTTTCACGTCTGCCTTTCACGGAAAGCTATAAGTTACAGCATTTTCTCACCAATGATGCAAATATTGATTGCGAATTATATCTAATGATGTAACTTTGTATCACAGGTCACAAATATAAAATTCCCATCATGTATCATATTTTTGATTGCTTGAAATCAGAAAGGATATAGTCTTGATTGAAATGATGAAGTTCGCTTCATTGGCACCTGTTAATGATATATTACACTGTTATTATGTTATACCATCTAAGGTGATCTGGGGAGAATGGTAACCAGACTTATAAGTGTTTAATACGTGCTCCAACTTTCGATTTTACGGTACGGCACTAGCCTCCTGTACAGACCGTTCTGGCGGTCCGGTTTCTGTGAGGGCAGCGGTTTCAGTTGCTTTCTGGCCTATATCGGGGGATTGCTGTATCCAGGCTACTGATACAACCATCCCCCGATACAGCCTCCCCCTGAAACACCCCGAAAAGAAACCGTGAAAAGTGAGCCTCCAGAAAGGCCTGCGCAGAGGCTAGCAGTGTCCCGCAGGAATGCATTATTATAACAACACTAGTAGCTCGGCTGCGCAAAATCGCAACATCCAGTCAGAGAGGGGCGTACCATCTCCCTGCTCGCTCGTCATCCTCTGCGCCGGCGGCCTACAAACGTACTAACATGGAGGAAGCCTCCATCATCCGAAGGACTGCCGTTGTCTTGCTCTGCGCGACAACATTCCTGTTAACCGCACAGCCCTTGCGGGCAGCGGATAAGACTAAGGGTAAGCCCAACAACGGGAAGGACTGGCTCTGGGAGGGATACAGCTACAACGATGACTACTACTCGTACGACCGGGACGAGGGAAGTATCACCGGCGACGTGCAGAATTGGGCGACGATGATCGAGAATTATTTCATACAGGTAGGCGTACCCTTCATTTTCGTGCTGTATATTATATCAAATTGCGGCATATATTATCTCGTCTGGTTTTGCAGTACGTGATGTGGGATGATGACGTTTTGCCGGAGCGTCAGCGGATGTTATGCAATGATGGTGCAACTGAATATGGTGCTCGGTGCGTTCTCGCTCAGCCAATCATGTTGCAGCTCGCTTGTCCGGAGGATGAGAGCACCTCTTCATGGAGGTTTATGCAGGGCCGCAGTAAGGTGTTCAGTTAGAAAACGAGAAGCCAAGTTGTCGTGTCGAAAGCTGTGTTTTATTCAGAATCATGCTCAGGCATGGTTTGGTACATAGTCCACGCGTATCCAGAACCGTGGCTGGGCCAAATCTACGTTCTTCATACACGGAGACTGTCCAGAACCGTGACTACGGAGGGCCAAGTGTCGCAAAATTACATATATATAAAGACTACTAATTCCTCATATATAAGGATAGATTTTGCACTCACGTATGTATCCAGCTTGACACACACATGTATACACGGTCGCACAAACACATGTATGTCCAACTTTACACACACACACACATAGTGGATAGGACACACTCATGTATATCTTTCGCTTTACACATACACATATCGTGTTAGGACACACTCATATATATCTCTCTTATACATACACATATATATAGATGGTAGAACACACTCATGAATGTTGTAGCTTTAGGACAGACCAAGGAGCTTTCATGTCATTGGATAGACTCTTAACAGCTTAACACAGACGAAGATATGATTTTTCAAAGTACATACATAGCTCTTACTAGTACTAGGGTCGCACTTGTAAAGAGGAAGTATCAGCTTGGGCCCCCTGTTTTGTTTTGTTTCAAGGGAATTGTAGAGTTTGAAGAATCGTCCTACTTTTTGTATATTGATAGCCTTAGTGACGGTTGACATAATTTGTAATTTTTCGTGGTAACTCTTTATCTGTATATATACATCGCTAATCACTAAAACGTTGCTCGCTACCCTAGATATTTTCACTGACGCTCGCACTGCCACT
>NW_017803019.1:0-2777 GCF_001625305.1 Branchiostoma belcheri
CTGTCCTGGCTGGCTGGCTGGCTGCCTAGCTGGCTGGCTGGCTGGCTGGCTGGCTGGCTGGTTGCTTGCTTGCTTGGTATTTTGTTGGTTGGTCGGTCGGTCGGTTTGTTAGTTTGTTGGTTGGTTGGTTGGTTGGTTTGTTGGTTGGTTGCTTGCTTGTTTAACTGGTTTGACGTCACTGTGACAGTCTTTAACTCTTAATTAAGCGCTCGTTTCCCATATAAGGAGTTCCCCTGCGCGCCAAGCCCTAGCCTGGAGTAGCGTGCCGCCTACGCACATCACGCCACGTTACAACTCGCTGGGCCCGGTTTTACTCTGTTTACTATGTCGACGTGTAAACTACTTCTACCACTGTGGACATGGAAGCGAAACCGATCCCCTAACTTACTCCTACAAGAAGACACGCGCTTGTGGTATAATATGCTGTCACCTACAGGACCACCACGGAGGTTGTTCAACATTTTGGACAGTTTCGATTCGGTGACCGCGGCGGACCCCGGGTTGTCGCACGGGGAGAGGGTGCGCCTACTCGCCGATAAACTCGCCGGGGTGTCCGGCGGTACGGGCACGGACGACGGGCCCGACAAGGAAGTGGAAGACCTTCTGAGGCAAGCTCCGCCGCCACGTGGGATGTCAGAACGGGGTGATCATGACAACGCGCGTACGTTGAATGGTAGCAGCTCGCGACTTCCATACAGAACAACAAGCATTGAAACGACGACACAAACAGAGGACGACGTACTAATTTCGGATTTTATTAATAGACTTGACCTCAGCGTTGCGTCCGATGACTGCGGGTCTAGGCATGGCGGCGGGGAGTCCAAAGACGTTCCAGCTACTGCAAAAGCTGAGATCGAGAAAGACTGACTAGCACGACCATCATAGACGCCCAGGTCTGGATAATTTTTGTCAGCCACGTTTTTTGCGTAGCAGTGGTGGTCAGATTTTTAATACTGACGTCCTTGTGTACATAGCCTTGAACTCAGTGTAACTGTTGCAGACGACTGTGGGTCTAGGCATGGCGGTGGGGCGCCCAGAAATGTTCCAGCTACGACCAACGCTAAGGCTGACTGACTGGCAAGAGAGTCAAAGACATCCAGTTTTGGATTATTTTTGTCAGCCACCTTGCGCAGTGGTGGCCAGATTTTTAATACTGACGTCCTTGTGTACATAGACTTGACCTCAGCGTTGCGTCCGACGACTGTGGGTCTAGGCAAGGCGGAGCGCCCAGAAACGTTCGAACCACGACCAACGCTGAGATCGAGAAAGACTGACGAGCTCGAGAATCAAAGACGTCCAGGTGTGGATAATTTTTGTCAGCCACGTTGTAGTCAGACTTTTAATACTGACGCCCTTAATATCGACGTGTGTGCTGTATGCAGGTGTGAGTGTAATTGTGTACGGACAATGTTACGTTACGTTCGCTGCAAGGTTTCCAACAAAACATGGAACGATATTCCTGGGAAGTTTGTTCGTCATTGATATGTTTCAAAGAATGCCAGTATCCCTGACGGGAACAACCGAATTCGGCTGCAGATTGTGACGTTTTGACGATCATAATCATAATCCCAATTACAGTCTTGGCCTGCGAAAACAAGAAGAGCCACTCCCCCCACCTACACACAGGCCTAGATAGCACGTGTACCGACCTGTAGGACACATTATACATGAAGAGCGGTATTCCTGTCTTAGACAAACGGCTAAATGAACTGTACTAAATGGAATGAAGTGTAGAGTTGTGTACTCGAAGTGTAGTGTACAGACTGATATTAAGTTGCCAGTCAATCTACTCAGTGTTTTGATTCGTTCGCTTTTCAAACCAACAATGTATAGAAGACGTAATAATTTCCCATGTGCTCGATTTCAAACTCAAAATCGCATTTTAGATGTGACTCTACTTTTTGAAATTTAAATATGTATATATTTGATTTTTGTCGAAAGGTTTTGTAAGAATAATTATATATATAAGCCTCGCAATTCAGCCATCATGGCTACATGTTATTGCTGCTATATTCTTGATTAATAAACAAGTGTAATACTCAGTACATCGTTCTGACAATCTGAGAAATTTGAAATCAACTGCGGTTGTGGCAGGCTGAATAAAAGTTCTAAACGGGAACTATGCGGCTCCAGTTATGTATAACTAAGGAATGACTGCGGTGTGCTAGATGTCGGCTGGCTTGAAGAATGCAACTATTTCGACATGCAACTACATGTATGTAGGTAAAAGTAACGTTTTGAAAAGAAAAATAAGGGTAAATGTTTTACGATGGTCGATGTTTACTCCCCCATTTCGTGACCCACATGGCTTAGTACTAGTGTCTGTCGACGATATAATTTCTCGAAATATTGTGTTTATTGACTACGATTGGAAGTTCACATTATTTGGGGCGTTTGCTTACTTGCTTGTTTGTTTGTTTGTTTGTTAGTTTGTTTGTCCATTTGCTGGCAAACCAGATTAATCAAGAGATTATAATCTAAAATATGTAAAAAATGACGCCTCAACTATAACTCGTTTTGGGAGTATTTCAAACGGATCAAGTATAAAATGATGAAGGAAATGTGCTGCGAAATGACAGTAAACGTCTATACCAGACAGACTTTCTCATCCAGAATATTTTTCGTTTCGCCGCCCTAAAATTACATTCTACTCTTGTTCTTGTAATAGCCTTCGCCGCATATCGGCGCTTAGCTTAGGGGGTTGGCCGCCATTGTCTTACATGTATGTCGTTATAACTTTCATTCTAACTTGGGCCGACATCATTTACCAGATTTCA
>NW_017803020.1:0-2774 GCF_001625305.1 Branchiostoma belcheri
TGCAGTTGATTCTGAATTTTTATTTTTATTTGCAAATCAGAAAAAAATGAAGAGGCGAATCCGTTAACCAAGAAATTAAATTGGTGTGGCCTTACAATAAAATGCTAATAGTACAATTTGATACATTTCCATTAGTTAGTCAGCTACATTCATTACAAAGCAATGTCCTTTGTTTCCATGTTGTTACATTTTATTGCTGAGACATTGCTTAGTAGTATGGGGTGTTGTTGCGATACCCCTACATTTTTCTTAGGTGCAGGACCAAAATATGGAATGTCAAAATAGTGTACATGAATAAAATTCCACTTATTAGATAATATGATTGTAGTAATATATATTAGCACTTATTTTGTGGTTCCTACATGTACCACAAAGATGAATTCACATTGGAAAACGACAAAAACATGAGATCCAAGAGTAGGTTTTTTGCATGAGAAAGTCAAAGTAAACATCTAACAATATGGTAGAGCCAAAAATGTCTATAAAATGTTAAACGGACAATAGACATGATTTAGACATTGCTGAACAAAGGCCAGTTGGGAGAACATTAAGTAGACATAGTTACTGAAAAACGACATCGAAATAACCCAAGGTGGACATTTTATATCCATAGTCTCTTCATACGTCAGGTAGGGACACCCCTGGGAGACAGTCCTTTGTTTAGCACAATGAGCACTTATAAAGATATTAGCATCTGTCTATTAATTAATGGTGTCCTCACCTATAAATTGTCTTGGTTTTGTGCAGTGCTTTTCATATGCATGCCATTTTTCACACTTTTTTTCTAAAGACATTCTGACAGACACCTCATGAACAATGGAAAACACAACAAGCAAGTCCTCCCCAAAAAGACCCCGTAAAGCCCCTGTTCAGACATTCTTAGAAATGTTTGAAAAATTTCCGGAATTTTCGAGAATGTCCAAAAAGGGTCTATTGTCCGTTTAACATTTTATAGACATTTTCGGCTCTACCAGCAATAATAATAAAATTAATGTTTCGACACACTAAGCTCTAGTTGGGTTCAATAGTTTGCTAGCCAATGTTCAATGAATCAAATTCAGTTATATTTCACAACACATGTGCACTGAGAAGATTGCTTTGTTGTGGGGTCATGTGGCACAATGACAGGGTGCTCAACTCGGAACCAAGAGGTCCCGGGTTCAAGTCCTGACATATCCAATTAACGATCTTGTACCCTTGGGGAAAGGCACTTTACACGACTTTCCCCACTAAACTCAAGTAAAAATGAGTACTGTCTGTCCAGTATTCCTTTTTGTGCGTGGGACACAACACCAGCTACAGCTGCCTGTGTCCCACGTGTATTGCACTAGTACTGTTGCAATTGCAATTAATCAAAATCAAATCAAGTCACAGTCATACATGTAGCTGCAATAAAATCCTTCAGACATTTCTCAAATCCCCCCCAGAATCCCACCTGTCAGGTCTGTAATGACGCCATTCCTTACTAGAGTTTTCAGGAAATCTTTCTCCTTGTTGATGTCGTGAGTCCAGGAGTTCGCGATGGTAGACATCTTGACGTCCTTGTAGTAATGTAGCCACACCGAGGGCTTCGAGAGGTCATAGCCGAATCCGGCGACCGAAACTTCGTCGCAGTAGTTGATGGCCCAAATGATAGCCAGCGAGCCCATTGTTGGTACGTTCTGGAAAACATCGGAAAATATGCATTAGCTTTGATACACAGAATTAGACGAATCAATAGGGCTTAAATCAAATGCTCATGAACCTGCCAGGTACCCTAAGGCCACACCAATTTAATTTGTTGGTTCTCAGATTCGCCTCTTCGTTTTTTTCTGATTTGCAAAAAAAAAAAATTGATTCTGGTCCTGAATCAACTGAAAAATGCTCATGTTTTGCCCCCAGCAGTTGAGGAAAGTCCTTTTCTTCCTAGTTGTTACAGTTTTCCCATCTATCATTGCAGTGGTTTGATTAAAAGTTCAAAATTCAATGTTTAAAGTTTAACCCAGCCAGTTGACTTCATGGCTCATTCCATTATAGCATTTAAGCCTATAATAGGATGCCTAGACCTGTTTTTATTTTTATTTTTTTTGGCCCTGTCGCTTCATATTTTTTCTGAAAAAATCCGAAAACCAACAAATTAAATTGGTGTGGCCTAACTGTTAAACCATTTTTTTTTTCTCTGGGATTACTGACACTGCATTGTCATGTGGCTATGATACATCTACTACTTGGTAGTGACAAACCAGGAATAATGATTGTTGCATTAGTGGAATTGTCTGGTTTGACATTAATTCAAATTTCAATTCTGATCCTCCTAGCACGAAAACAAAATTAAATGTTATTTCTAGAAGGAACAGCTATTAAAAACACTGTGTCTCACGTTGTTTACTAGTTAACAAGCAGATAATATTTAACATGTAGAATTGTGCAGCCCACCTTTCCCATCTTCCCACCCTTAGTAGGAAAGCCAATCAGATCAAAGGACGTCTCCTGCAGTAGGGCCGGGTTCACGATACGAAACTTGTCCGCATTCTTCGGAACCACGTGCGCGATGGACTTCCAAAACTTTGAAGAGATATCACGCTGAAAAAAATTGCAGTAGGAGTGGAGTTGAGGTATTCCCTGTCTTTTACCTTCATTGTAAAAAAATAACATTGTAGCACAAAAAATACACACACATTAAATTTTGGAGTGTCATGACTTGGTAAGGCCACACCAATTTAATTTCTTTCCGTTAACAATTCCAATTTAACTTCTTGGTTAACAGATTCGCCCGCTGATATGCAAAAAAAAAA
>NW_017803021.1:0-2772 GCF_001625305.1 Branchiostoma belcheri
GTAAGGCCCAATAGGGGCCCTCAAGACGTTTCCTAGCGGGAACATCATTGCTGATCAACGGCCAGGGTAATGGAAGACACTCCCGAAAAGAGCAATGTCATCCCCGGCCGTCATTGTGCGGGTGATGGGTAACGCGGGACCGTCAGCAATCGGCAGCTGAGTCGTTTTGACAAATTACGCTGTATTGTTTGCGGCCTTTTCTACCTTCGGACGACAACCCCACAAGGCTGAAATGTCCACTTTTTGGTCCACTTTTTGTCTAAAGGTCCAAGACTTTTCTTTAATAAAAGACGGACTGATTCGTGTCACCAGCAAGGCTGGAATCCGTCGTAGGAAAACGGCTCACTTTGTCATTGAAAAGGTTATCTCTGATTTTTTCTTTGAAACCCTCTAAAAACGCAGGAAATGCCATTTCAGAAGGTTCATTTTTCAAAATTTCCAGGGGGAGCATGCCCCCGGACCCCCCTAGGAACTTCGCGCCTTCGGCGCTCGTTGGTCCCCCCCCCTTCAAAATCCTGGCTACGGCCATGTTACGGATTGCCCTCCGATCTTCGGGCGATCGACTCGCGGTTAAGTTGGTACCTGCGGTAATACTGAATACCCCGTTTTGTATTCTATACTTTCAATGTATAACTTATATAAGGAAGTGACCGCCGGTTACTACTTTTAATTCAAGTTATGTCACCTCTACATGTGATAAATCAAAAGGTTTTCACGCAAACATGCAGTTGCTAGGTGATTGAGTTCTGCATAGAGCGTTCGGGATCTTTCGAATTTAGCGTAGAGCGTAGAGAGGCGCCCGGAATTCAGCGTAATACGTAGCTGGCTCTCAAAATTTAGCGTAGAGCGTTGTCGGGGACCCCCCCTTGGGGGCCCCCATCAAAACAATCAACATGCAATTTCCATGGTTGTCATTCAGATGGCAACCTTGTGGCAACCTGTTTTTGCTGAAAACACCAGCAACAGTATCAGCTGCAAGGATTACAAGGCAAAAATGTAGCCTTGTACATGTTCTAAATGTGATTGAAGGCAGCTTGATAGGTAAAATTTATAGCTAAGTACTGGTATCCAACATACCAAGCCAAAAAATGCTTAGGATGGCTTGTATTTGTATAATTTGCTGGGTTCATTAAAGGTGATTAAAACATTGATCAAACAAGCGGTAGGGGTTTAGCAACCCCTGGTGAGGGGTTCAATACAGCTGATTTGCATGCCCTGAAATTAGATGGGCCCCTTATTTGCCAATTTGTATGGAAATATAATGAAAAGGCACTGTTCAATTATGCTCTTTGTCTGTGGGATAACATGGCTTTACCATCAGTAATTGATTTCTATTGTGTGGTGTCTGTGAAATCATATTTGTGTGATCATATTTTATTCCTTTGTATCTTTACTGTATTAAGATTTACATAGAGCTTTTGTTTGATTGCATACAAAATGAAAATGTATGTGTCAGATCATCGTCAAACTGTGTTTGTAACTGATTGGGAACCAGTCAACTGGTGCTGTAAAAGTTTGTTGATAGTAACAAATGGATTATGTATGCTTCTATAAACCTTGCACCCTTAATCCATAGGGGGCTTAAATTCTTAAACCATACTTCTACAATCTATAATGTTACAATTCCTTGCCAGGAGTGGTGGCTTTGTTTACATGTACTTCGTGATGCATGACAAAAACACACTTTGGCTGTTGCCTGTTGTAGACAGATCTTTGTCATGATTGGCCCTTCCGTTTCCTCCTGTGTTGCATCATAGGACTACATCCCTTGATGAAATCTCACTCTGTATACCATACAGTAAATGTATCCCACAATGCCACTTATCTACCATCATTACTGAAACCAGAAATCCCACCTTGCAGATTTCTTCCTGTGGTTCCGTCTTAACATTCCAGACTTGCCCCAAGTCTGCACCTTACATTGTCTCATGTGGGACAGATAACACCCCCAGAAGAAACTGAAGTGAACATAACAAGGACTGACTTCAGCTGCCAGAACTTGAGGTCTCTGTTATGCCAGGGCATTCTGTGTGCACTTGACCTTGTGACCTTGAGACTCAAGACTGTCTTGGATCTGCTAGCAACAGGGACTTAGTCTGGGGAGTGGGGCCCAAGGATGATAGACTCAATTAATTAGGGAACAGCTGTACCTTTTCAGTTGATGGCTTAATTTCCGTCAGACATTTTCAACTTGCACTTGAATAATGGGGTTGTCACTTGCTTGGAACTATAGAGGTTATGGTGTAAAACGATTCACCCTTTTTCTTCCCTCTTTGTCTACAGCTGCCTGTCTGTGTCTACTTGTGAGCTCTTGTCTGATGTCAAACTGAGCATGACAATCCTTTCTCAATCTGTGCCTGTCCATCCTAGCATCTTCACTCATTGTCTTTCCATCTACCATCTCTAATGTCCACTGTGTTCACCTTCTAAGCAGAACACTTTGATTTATTCCAGCATATTGAAATATTGCCCATGGGCTGTCAAATATGTGTTAGATTTTTCGTTGTGTTTTACAAGTCATATACTCAGTGCTTGACACAATTCACAGGTGTGTTCACATTGTGTCCCAGACTGAGGACCACCTGTCCTGGGCAGAAAATATTTGACATTTTTCCAACAGCATCAAACAGTGGTATCACTATCAGTGTCTAGTTACTTGCTCTCCATGTTGGAAGACTTTTCACCTACAAGCCCACCTGGCACTAATGGATCTTTTCCAGTGTTACCACCCTTGCATGTTGTCATTGTATATCTCTTACTCGCATGCCAGGC
>NW_017803022.1:0-2771 GCF_001625305.1 Branchiostoma belcheri
CCAATCCTGCTCAGTGTATATTTGATTATGTGAAGTAGACTAATTAGGGGTGATCACATGACATATAGTCACTATTTTTTCACAATTGATTTAAATTGATTTTCTCTTATTTTCTTGATTCTGTTGTGCAAATAGATAAAAATAAACAAAGCTTAAGATTGACATAAAAATTGACATTGTTCTGAAAATGTTTTTTCTCCTATAGCTTCCTTTTAAGTCTCTTTAATAGTTTTGCCGCGCCCAGCTCAAGAGACTGCCTGACACGCCAGTAGGAGCTTTGTTAGTAGAGTTTTGTACATCAGAAGTTAGCCGAACCTCAGTACTAGATTGGATTATGGTAGCTCTAATTGAACTCCCTACCTTAGTCCAAAATCTACCCGAAAACTGAAGGGAATCGAGCTCCTGCAGCCCCAAAGAAAGCCCGCCCTACCCATTATAGACTGCACACCAGGCTAAAAAAATGCTGGACCAGAGGCACATAGAAAATAATGCATCATCACTTACCAGTGAGGAAATTCCTTATAAGCGCCTTTACTGTCAGTGACCAGCTGGCTTTAACTGAACAGGGTCCGCCTCAGTCTCTGAGAGTTACTGACAAATTCTACGCTTAGGACAAATATGTCCATTCAATCCTGGGTGATGTGTGATAGACTAGTAAGTAGATTTAATTTAAGTACTGCTGATGGTGTGACGTAACTTTTATATCATCTTTATTCATCATAAGCACTGTCTGTAACCATTCAAGGACTTTCCCTGGTCCAATAGCTGGTTGCCAACTGTCTACTTATGTCATGCCCAGACCCTTTATCTATGCACCTAGGCCAATACGTATGTAACGCTTTAGAAAAAAATTGTGACAGACAGATTTGATTTGATTTGATTTATTAGGCTGATAACACTCATGTATGCAGCCAGGACTGCCCAACTAGCCGGAGGCTATTATAAAGGGCTAGCCCTCACACCAATAACATACACAATTCGGAACAGTTAACAGTTAACGGTGTCAGTTACAATTCAGATAGACATACTATTACTACATAACAGATGTTGTGGCGAGACGTTAACAAGCTAGAATATCCGGCCTGGTCGTCGTGCGTTTACTACAATTACATTTATATGTCAGGTTAATAAACTATTACATAACAGATGCTGTCCACTATATTTACATTGCCAATACAATATTATTCTATTGGACTATTTACTAAGTAGGTGTCGTCAAGTATTTATCAAGTATTGTCCATAGTTTCTTTTTAAAGGAGCTGATGGAGCGGGTTGTTCGAGTTTCCCTAGGGAGAGTATTCCAGATAGTTATAGCCCTGATTACAAATGTTCTCTGGGATCTGGTGGTTCTACAAACCGGTATGGATAAGTGTTCACTATTCCGTAAGGGATACCGGGATTCTGTGGCGGACGCTCGCGCTTGAGGTAGCAGACTTTGCAGGTGTGGAGGACAGCGACCGTTCAACAGTTTGTACATGGTTACTGCAGTGTGAAACTTGCGTCGAAACTGGAGAGATGGTAGAGACAGTTCTGTGTAGAGACTATTGTAGGAGGGGTATGGGATCCCAAAGTGACCACTGATAAGCCTGGCTGTTTGGTACTGAACAGATTCTAAAGTCCTTTGGTCACGTAAAGTGAGGCCAGCCCAGACGATATCCGCGTACTCTAACGTAGGTCTTGTAATGGTGATGTACAGCCGGAGCAGTAAGTTTTGGGGAATTTTCCTTCTTAGGGCACATAACAGTCCTGAAGAACGTCTTGCTTTGTTAGAGATGACCTCGATGTGCTGTGACCAGGACAGGGTATTCGTGAGAGTGACGCCTAAGTGTTTGTGGCTGGTGACAACTTGCAGTACAGTTCCTCCTAGGGTCACAGGGGGAATCGGTTGTGGTAGAGTACGAGTTGTAATGAACATGACTTTGCACTTGTCTATGTTAGCTTCTAGTTTGCATGTAGATAGCCAGGTCGACACAGTACTCAACTCTCGGTTCAGTGTTGCAACTACGCGATGAGCAGAATGATGGGAGAATGACAGAGATGTGACAGACAGAAATGTTTCATATAATGCACATCATGTCAATACGCCATTTACGTTGTATTTATGTAGTTTTAGTTTCCAGGAATTGATTAGTATGATTGTCAAGACCACATTGTCATCCTTGCCATACATTGTACCATGTACAACTGTCTAGCAATAAAGATCATTCATTCATTCATACAACTGCATCAGTAAGAAAATTTAAAGAAAGACTATCCAAATTCTATGTGGTGTGTTTGCGTGTTTATTTTCCAGAGCAAGGTATAGAGTTCGGTATATATGATATGATTCTGACATGCTGTTGTATTCGTCTCTGTCATAGGCGTAAAAAAAACATTGCTTGACAATACGTTACCCTGGTTATCTGAGTTGAAAAAGAACTCGCTTAACTTTGCCTGACCTCCTCTGATGACGTAATCAAAGCTATATACCATGGTTATGAACCATGGTTACCAATAATATACCTCAATGATAATAATAATAATGATAATCATGAACATGAAAACAAACATAAAGCATCGATGCACTGAGCGACAGGTCACCCAAGTAGCCGGGTTCAAAATTGCACAATGAACTCCATATGACCTCCTCAGATTTAGTCATGACACCCTCATAATATATCATATTAATATATACATAAATTAATTTATATTTACACATAAATATTCATAGTCAAGTGCTCTGACGTTGATTAACTTACAGTATGGCATTGACTTCAGCTATTGTTCTAAAA
>NW_017803023.1:0-1072 GCF_001625305.1 Branchiostoma belcheri
AGGGGGGCACACCCCAGTTTATTTGGCGTCTCTATTCGAAGCTGCATACCCTCAAATCTAGCGACCGTCTCTGGCGTGGAATAATTCGGAAGGAGAATAACTGTATATGGGACGAAAGGATATCTCTTCAGCTACAAGACCAGCTGAGTTTGGTTTCTTCAACCTTTTTAAGTTTGGTAAAATCAACGGAAAAAACATTATTTTCACTCCAAAATTAATGCCCCAAATTGCGAATTTTCGCGTAGGATAATCCCATAGAAAAAAATTTTCCGGCAGAAATGACTGATGCTGGCAGAAAGACCCAAGCCTTGACTATACCCGAGTAGATTATGAAGAAAATTCTAGTACTGTAATTTTCTAAACAGTCCACGGCGCGAGGGGTTGCAAATCCGACCCCATCCTGTCATGATTATCAAGAAAGTTTGTTAATCATGGGCCAAATGATTAGACGAGGGCCTTGCCTAATCATGTACCCGCGTACGCCAGGGTACCGCGATTAACAAGGAGTTCGCCCCAGAGTATGCGACCAAGCCTGCAAAGCCGCGCTATGCTTGCTGGGAGCTGGCGGCGTAGGATGACCTGACGGCCCGCCCCATTCAAACCGCACCCAGGTACGTATATGTGTGTTTGACTTGGATTTTGATGATTCATAGTTACTATTATACCATATTTATATTTGGTATTTTAATCTGATTAGACACTTGCTTAAACGAAAGTTATGGCTCGACTGGAACTTCACGGAATGTTTCAGAAAATCATGAATCGTCGAGCTCGAGGTGAACTTAGGTACATGTAGTGGGGAGGGGGGCGAGTGATGCAAACTTACTCGATAACATTTGTGTGCCGTCTGTTATGCTGGGTCTGTTATAAAATATAAAGTCCTAGGGTCAGATTTCATGGCCGGACCTACACGTCCCGGGTTTGGGAGAGACCTGCGTATTAAATTTTTATCTGAGGTCAAATTGTATATATACGTCCCTACTCGTGTGTCATCTTTCAGCCGCCAGCTTTTTCGGTGAATTATAGACCGGCTAGAAGAACAAAACGAATACATCTGATGCAGCAGTATAAC
>NW_017803023.1:1188-2770 GCF_001625305.1 Branchiostoma belcheri
TATAAAGTCCTAGGGTCAGATTTCATGGCCGGACCTACACGTCCCGGGTTTAGGGAAAGACCTGCGTATTAAATTTTTATCTGAGGTCAAATTGTATATATAACGTTACGTCCCTACTCGTGTGTCATCTTTCAGCCGCCAGCTTTTTCGGTGAATTATAGACCGGCTAGAAGAACAAAACGAATACATCTGATGCAGCAGTATAACGTTAGATATGCTATAGCCGCAGGTGCTCCATGAGCGGCCGGAGGCGTCCATAATTTGGTCCTATATATTGTGTGTGTGTTTGTGGGGGGGGGGGTGCTGGGGGCGTGCGTGTTTTTGTGTGACTGACAACATATAGTTAATGCAATGCTCTCACCATTTTCTTACAATATATAATTATATATACATATATATTTCTTTTGCAGGGCCATAAAGAAATACCACTTAGCCATGGAAAGCATTGAACACATGAAGCTGTGTGCAGAAAGCAGACCTTGGAGAAAGGGAGGATGGAAGTAGTAGTAATTGAACACTTGCTTCAAAAAGATTTCTGCAAAAGGCTTGCTCTCAGGGCAAGTGAGAACATGGGAAAAGCGAGACTTTCTGAAAAAGTTCTTCCAGACACTCCCCCGGCAGCAGCGGTCTTCAGAAATATAATGGTACAGCCAGATACAGGCTGGCCAGTTAATTTGATACTGTCTTACCCCCACTGCTTGGAGGTTATCCAACTGGACCAACACTGTAAGATAAATTGAAATTGGACGTGTACTGTTGCATTAAAATTTGTCTATAGTTTTATTCTTCCGGGACGTTTGCGTATTACCTGTAAGTACAGTATTTAACCCATATGTAGGGTATGTACATTGTGCATCTATTATAATTCATGACAGTCACTGTAATTGGTATATAAATAACAGCAATTTTCAGAGATGAGTTTCATATCCTTGCATACAGGCTACCGTAATGCTTTCCTGCATTATTCATACACACTAAATGCCAAGTAGCAAAAATCCATACTGGGATTAGGAATTTATAAACATTAAAATGAAATATGTCTCTAATAACATATCTCTTTGTTGCCTACTTTATTTCAAGATCTGTTCTTAGGAGGTTCTTACAAATAAGCCTCCTGTTTCCTAAGGAAAGATCATGCAACAATGTCATACTTACGTACTATACATTGCCACATACATGTAAAACATAATTTGCCTATCTGAGCAGACTGAGGCAAAAGGAGAAGTATGATTTCCTATCATCAGATCTACTGCCATCAAAACACCATAATACAAATATTTCACCAACGTGCAGCCACTGTCTCAATGCACAAACTGCTATTTGTCATCTTATACTAATAGGTTAAATGGATACTATCTATGGACTGTATAATATAAGGAGTGGTCCAGAGGTGATCTTTCTATTCACATCTAAGACTGAAAAAAGCATTATTGGCCAAAGAAATGGGAATTTGCTAAAGGACAAGCGATTATATATATCTCATAATGACTTTTATCGGTGCGGAAATTCCCCAGACATCTTACATGTAAATTGATGATGTTTCAATATAATCCAGACCCCAAAAACCATGCATTTTAGGCTC
>NW_017803024.1:0-9600 GCF_001625305.1 Branchiostoma belcheri
CTAACCCTAACCCTAACCCTAACCCTAACCCTAACCTTAACCCTAACCCTAACCCTAACCTAACCCTAACCTAACCACCCTAACCCTAACCCTAACCCTAACCCTAACCCTAACCCTAAACCCTAACCCTAACCCTAACCCTAACCCCTAACCCTAACCCTAACCCTAACCCTAACCCCTAACCCCTAACCCTAACCCTAACCCTAAACCCCTAACCCTAACCCCCTAACCCTAACCCCCTAACCCTAACCCCCTAACCCTAACCCCCTAACCCCCTAACCCTAACCCTAACCCTGTCTGCCAGAATCCTAGCCAAGAAAAGACGTAGCTGTCTGCCATTACCCTAGCCAAGACAAGACGCCGCTTTCTAAAATAACCCTAGCAAAGACAAGACGCTGCTGTCTGCCATAACCCTAGCCAAGACAAGACGTTCCTGTATGCCATAACTCTACCCAAGACATGACACTACTGTCTGCCATAACCCTAACCAAGACGCTGCTGCCTGCCATAACCCTAGCCAAGACAAGACACTGATGTCTGCCATAAACCTAGCCAAGACAAGACACTGCTGTCTGCCATAAGCCTAGCCAAGACAAGACACTGCTGTCTGTCATAACCCCACACAAGACGCTGCTGTCTGCAATAACCCTAGCCAAGACATGACACTGCTGTCTGCCAAAACTCTAGCCAAGACAAGACACTGCTGTCTGCCATAACCCTAGCCAAGACAAGGCGTCACTGTCTGTCATAACTCTACCCAAGACAAGACGTTTCTGTCTGCCATAACCCTAGCCAACACAAGACACTGCTGTCTGCCATAACCCTAGCCAAGACAAGACACCGCTGTCTGCCATAACCATAGCCAACACAAGACGTCGCTGTCTGCCATAACCCTAGCCAAGACAAGACTTCGCTGTCTTCCATAACCCTAGCAAGACGTTGCTATCTGACATAACCCTAGCCAAGACATGACACTGCTGTCTGCCATAACCCTAGCCAAGACAAGACGCTGCTGTCTGCCACAACCCTAGCCAAGACGCTGCTGTCTGCCATAACCCTAGCCAAGACAAGACGCCGCTGTGTGCCATAACCCTAGCCAAGACAAGACGCTGCTGTCTGCCACAACCCTAGCCAAGACAAGACGTCGCTGCTTGCCATAACCCTAGACAAGATGCCACTGCCTTAACCCTAGCCAAGACGTCACTGTCTGCCTTAACCCTAGCCAAGACGCCGCTGTCTGCCATAACACTAGCCAAGACATGACACTGCTGTCTGCCATAACCCTAGCCAAGACATGACACTGCTGTCTGCCATAACCCTAGCCAAGACAAGACGCTGCTGTCTTTCATAACCCTAGCCAAGACAAGACGCAGCTGTCTGCCATAACCCTAGACAAGACGCCGCTTTCTAAAATAACCCTAGCCAAGACAAGACAAGACGTCACTGTCTGCCATAACCCTAGTCAAGACAAGACGTTGCTGTATGCCATAACTCTACCCAAGACAAGACGTTGCTGTCCTCCATAACCCTAGCCAAGACAAGACACTGCTGTCTGCCATAACCCTAGCCAAGACAGGACGCCGCTGTCTGCCATAACCCTAGCCAAGAAAAGACGTAGCTGTCTGCCATTACCCTAGCCAAGACAAGACGCCGCTTTCTAAAATAACCCTAGCAAAGACAAGACGCTGCTGTCTGCCATAACCCTAGCCAAGACGTCACTGTCTGCCATAACTCTAGCCAAGACAAGACGTTGCTGTATGCCATAACTCTACCCAAGACAAGACGTTGCTGTCTGCCATAACCCTAGCCAAGACAAGACGCTGCTGCCTGCCATAACCCTAGCCAAGACAAGACGCTGCTGCCTGCCATAACCCTAGCCAAGAAAAGACGTCGCTGTCTGCCATAACCCTAGCCAAGACGTTGCTGCCTGCCATAACCCTACCCAAGACAAGAAGCTGCTGTCTGCCATAACCCTAGCCAAGACGTCGCTGCCTGCCATAACTCTACCCAAGACAAGACGCTGCTGTCTGCCATAACCCTACTCAAGACAAGACACTGCTGCCTGCCAAAATCTTATAGCTAAGACAAGACTCTGCTGCCTGCTATAACCATAGCCAAGACAAGACATTACTGCCTGTCAAAACCCTAGCCAAGACAAGACGCTGCTGCCTGCTATAACCCTAGCCAAGACATGACACTCAAGATGCTGCTTCCTATCATAACCCTAGCCGACACATCGCCGCCTGTCAAAACCCTACCCAAGACAAGACATTACTGCCTGTCAAAACCCTAGCCAAGACAAGACGCTGCTGCCTGACATAGGATCGAAGAGATAGGATTGATTTATCTTTCTATATGGAAATACCATAAAATTACCTTTTTGGGTATTACCTTTAACAATATCACAAGTAAGGCTAAACAGACATTGGGAGTGATCAAACATAATCTGACAACGTGACCAACAATGTTAGCCGTAACAAGCCGTAATATAGCGCGCTGCTGCCACGCCGCGTGCCTGCGCTGCGAAGCTACTCACTGCCATGCAGAGGGGTGGTTATACCATCTATACAGATACAAGAGCTTCTTTGGCTGTTGGTATGAGGAGAGAAAGCACATGTTAATACAACATGCAGTTTCTAAATGGCTAAGGCCACACCAATTTAATTTGTTGTTTCTCAGAGTTTTTCAGAAAAAATAAGAAGCGACAGAGCGAAATAAAAATTTAAAAAAAAACAGGACAAAACACCCCATGATGGCTGGAAATGAGTCAACATACCAGGCTAGTTTATAATTAAAACAATAGATTTTGAACTTTTATTGAAACAAAGTTGCATTGTTACATTGAAAAACTTTAACAACTAGGAAGAAAAGGACTTTCTTCAATGCGTCTTTCATTGAACATTTTGCAGTTGATTTAGAACGTTTTTTTTTTTTGCAAATCAGAAAAAAATGGACACGGCGAATCCGAGAAACAACAAATTAAATTGGTGTGACCTAATTAACTTATACATAATGTTAGCCTAATAGCTATAATGTTAGTACTACAACTACAGCTACAGCTACCCTAGGATTTGGTCCAAGCCAAGCAGCTACCAGATTTTAAGACCTGGCAGTGAGGGAGGTAGTGAATGTCCAGCCCCTAAGCCATAATGGACATTCCCTTGCCGCTGACTTGAACCCTAACCCCCCAAGGATACAGCAAGGTTGGTGATGGTGAATGCAGGTTAGTATAACAAATAACAAAGCTGCTCACCTGGGTATCTAGGTACATAAACAACAGGAGTCCTCTTGCTGATCATAAGGCCAGGCTAAAGAACTTCTCTTTTCAACAGAACTTATAACGTCTGACTCAGTGAAGTCCTTTGGCCTGACAAGAGCTAAAAGTTTGGTGTGCCTTGTGATTATGCAAATGTTAGAAAACTAAAAGTACCATAAACTACCAGAGCACCATATAACTTTTCTGAAAATTACCCATTGATATGTAAAAAGGATCTAAAAGCTCTAGTATATTTTTTATAAAAACAAAAATTACTTAAACTTTCAATTTAGTACTTGAAAGTTAAAGTAATTACATTTTGACAACTATGTCGCCGCTCTAACTCCAGTTAACGTGACTTGTAGGAAGTCTAAAGGGGGACTCCACTTTTCCTTGCGTAAAGTTGAAGTCCCGCAAACTTTATTCAGAATTTTTTCAGAATCTACTTATAATCTTTATTCAAAATAAACACTATCTAATGTGTGTATCCGCTGTGGTGCCTTCTGGTGTCGTCTTCTGGACTTTACCTAACTACTTTAACTTTCACTTATGGACGAATAAAAGAAACTTCTTGTACGTACATTGCAAGACTGGTGCATAGTTACATCATTGCATGTCCGTTTTATCACTTACAAAATGGACTGGGAAAGTCGACTGCAATTTAATCTAATACAGCTTTTGATGCCTGACTTCCAAAACATCAATAGATATTCATCTGCAGATCTATTATACTGCTATCTCTCTGACTACAGCAATCTTGGATCAAGTGTGTATTTCTTACAGATCTACATATTGCAATACTATGCTAGAACCCCTGTACTTTTAGTCAATGTTATCAAAGATCAACACAAGGCACTTAATATGTCCAAAATGTTCCCTACGTTTAACTTAGTAACTGTAAATTCCCCATTAAAGTACACACATTTTAGCACTCAAAAAAGGGTCTGGTAATCACTCAAGCATGAAACAATTGTACAAGTAAAAAGTTTGTATTGTTACAAAAGACTGGTTGCCAAATAATGAAACATTCTAAGCTGCATGATTATACAGCAAAGACATCTATAGAAGTCATTGAGAAACAGCATGAATTTGAATTTATTCTGTTCATATTTTGTTCAAGATTGGAGAGGGAATAAGTTTTCTCAGCTGTAGGCCAGAATTGTCTCTCAACAGCCCAAATATGCCCGGTGCGTACTTCAAATGGGAATTTACAATACTGCAAGAAAACACACTAACCTGTTTAACAAGCTGTCTTCTTTTCTTGAGCTTGCTTGCTTCAAAGTAAACTGGAAACCGTGACATCGGCCAAAAGGATGATCTGTAAAAAAAAGAGGAGGATAAACATTAGTATATTTTAAATGTGAATTTATGGCATTGCAATAAACCAAAGTATTATACTAACCTGTTTGACAAGCCTTCTTTTCTTCATGCTTGTGTTCTTCAAAGCAACCTGGAAACAGCGGCATCAGGCAAAGGGTGATCTGTAAAAAATGGGGAGAGAAACGTTAGTATACATCAGGACAGTTTGCAGCTAGTATTTTCCATCTATTCCAGAATCTGAATCATACCAGATTTGCTTCAGTCCATCTGCAGTACCAAGCTGGGAACCGGGTGGCGCTGCTCGCTGCACGTATTTATCATGTACATGTATTTAGTTAGGTATAAGCAAGTTTAAAAAAAAAACTCAACATGAATGAGAACATGTTAAAGTGAAACAAAAGTAAAACCGCTGAATTTGCAACGTTAGAAAACTTTCCTCGGGAAAGGACCGTGAGTCCGGCTCCATCCAGGCGGGGACCTCGCCAAATTTCACCGAAAACATAAGGTTGAACGCTACGGTACGGAGTCTGTCAGCACCATGCTAATTTGTCTGCCAGATTCCGAAAAATCAGTCCAGAAAAAACACATTGGCGCTACTAAATTCAGCTACGCTTTTCTCGACAATCGTGAGGAAAATCTGTGAGAGCACAACACTTCTGAGACAACTTTTGGTGCATACTTGCCCCGCGTACGTACTAAAGTCTGAGGTATAAGGGCGATGATTGACAGCTCAGTCAGACGGTCAGTCGTCATCGTCCCAAAATTTAAACAAAATCAAATTCCTTGAGGATTTATAAAAGAATTTCAGAAAATAGGTCAAGCTCAACTCTATTAAGATAGTAACTATCGTAACTGGTCCCCAAACCTCGGCCCGTAACGGGTCTGGCTACACACGTACACGGGACCCCCGCACCTGTTTCACCGGGCCCCACACGTGCACTTGAGACCGACCGCTACTCAATATTTCAACATTTTCCCGATAAAAACTACAAAAATAAACATGAAAGTGGTACTACTAGATGTAACAACATTTTATCTTATAATTGTGGGGTAAAATTGGTGAGAACATAACAATTAAATGCAACTTCTGACACAACATGTACACCTGCCACGTGCTGACACGAGCGATGATTGACAGCTCAGTCAGACGGTCAGCCGCCGTCATTTTTCAACATTTTCTCGATAAATTCTGAGGTAAAATATCTAAAAGCACCACTACTAGATGTCACAACATTTTGTCTGGTGATTCTGAGGTAAACATGAGGGGAGAAATTAATTTGTCTTGAATTTTGACCAACGATATACATGTGCCTACTTCTCCCACCGGGTAGTGCCAACACACGGGACACCCCACCTATTTTCCCGCCTTTTTTCTCAATATTTCCTCTAAAAACCTGCTAAAACCGACCTACAAGTGATGCTACTGGATGTCACAACATCTTATCTAATGATTCTGAGGTAAATATCGGGTGGAAATCAAACTGTCTCGAAATTCTGACGGACGATATTGCCAGCTCCGAGCGCCGTGCAAGGTAGTGCCAACACACGGGACCCCGCCCGTTTTTCCCGGGACCGTCCATTACGAAAGACCGCTACTCAACATTTTAAGACATATCGTCGATAAAACCTGCTAACACCGACCTAAAAGTGATGCTACTAGATGTCACAACATTTTATATAATGATTCTGAGGTAAACATTCGGTGGAAAATCAAATTGTCTCGAAATTCTGACGGACGCAAGTGCGCCGCACAATGCTTTGCCAACACACGGGGAACCCCGCCCGTTTCGCCGGGACACCTCCTACGTGAGAGCGCTACTCAACATGTTTTCTCAACATTTTGCCGATAAAATCTGCTAAAACTAATCTGAAAGTGATACTACTAGATGTCACAACATTTTATCTAATGATTCTGAGGTAAATATCGGGTGGAAAATCAAATTGTCTCGAAATTTTGACGGACGCAAGTGCGCCGCACCATGCTTTGCCAACACACGGGGCAACGCGCCCGTTTCGCCGGGACACCTCCTACGTGAGACCGCTACTCAACATTTTAAAATTTTCCCGATAAAATCTGCTAAAATTAAGCTGAAAGTGATACTACTAGATGTCACAACATTTTATCTGAAGATTCTGAGGTAAACATTCGGTGGAAAATTTATTCTTCTTCGAAATTTTGACAGACAAATTATATCTAACTCATTTTAGCGGTAACAAGTAAAGTACAAGTAAGTTTTAGCGGTATGCAACTACTAGTATATACTGATGGACCCGGGCTTTCGTTTCAAAGATTTCTGACAGGAAATGCTGGAGGAATACAGAGAAAAGTTCCACCTTCACGATGCTTTGACCGCAATAACCAACGTCTTTGTAAAATAAGTATCATTTCATGACAATTAAATTTCTGACAGAAAAATTTAGACATAAATTTCCTGTCACTGAGTAAGTGATTCTAAAACTGAAGTTGACGCCAAAGTTCCTGTCAGAAATGTCTTAAAAATAAGCGAAAATAAGCCAGGACACACGACAGACTGCTCTAGGTACTCTATTCTAGGTAATACATGGGTAAAACATGAAATTCTACGGCAGAAAATAATAAATTCTTACCTCAATTCTGACGGGTGTGCTGCACGGGTAGCGGCTCTCTCGTCTCTGGCGGGAAAACTTCGGTGATTGGTGCGTCGGAATTTGGACTATTACATTTTGCTACTGAGGTGAAATCAAATAGGCAATGTTTTTACTTTCTTATCATTTGGCGGTATTTTCAGAATATTTGACTTGAAATGCATAAAAAAATTATATATATTTATTTTATTACATAAAATGGAGATAGTCTTTTCATATCTTTGTCGGTCAAGAATGAAAAAAGGAAAGGAGAAACAGTACACCCCCACCCGGCAGTCTGTTAATGTTTTAGCATTATGGCCTGTTCTATTTTTCGTTGGTGTGGGGTGAGATGATGTTTTTAAACTATTTAGAACAGAGCATTTTATGGACACTTTAAAAACAATCGTCGTCTGTTTAGGCTCATTTGTTTAAGGACCTCTGATGACCACGTTACAGTTCATTTCGTGTCGGTGGAGTGAATCCATCCATCCATCCACCCCGTCCACCCCCAGTTTAGAATGGTCGGTCTCCCGCCACTCTGAGAAAGGGGGACGCTCCATTTCGAGTCAACAGGGGCACAAAATCACTGTCGGGGACGGTGCAGTAACTATCTGGGGTTCTATTTAAGCGCGGTTCTACAAATTGTCGCTTTCTACTTGTGTGGTAGTAATGTGTAATGTAATAATTTCAATTATGATTTTAATAGCGTGTACGTCTACCACCAATATTGTAAGTGATGTAATACATGTAGTGTATTGTAAATATTGGATGATGACTGTTGTAGTAACTGTATACATGCAGGTATATACAAAAATGTACCTCCGTGCTACATATATATATAGAGAGAGAGCCATGATGATACAAAGTTATTATGCAACTTGTCAGGTATTTTTGTCACCTTCATTAACAGAACAAAACCTGTTCCCAGGCTTCTGCTGTCTCCTGTAAACTTATGTAACGTTATATATGCATGTATGTATGTATGTATGTAGGAACGAATGCCAGGAAGACACGGTTATTCAAATAAAGTTTCAAAGTTTCTGGTTGTATGTGTCTGTCTAGACTGGCCAGATGTGCAGAAAACTTACTTCCCTACAACATTTTACCTCTCAAATGTCAGTTCATTGAGTTAGAAAATGTTAATCAGCTTAAAAAATTATGTCCCTTGCAGGGTTCATCCTCAAAAAAGTCTAGGGTCGGCAAGTTTTTCTAGGGTCAGTCGGGAAACAGGAAACACAACATTTTTTTTTCCTAGGCCTCAGACACCTTGCAGCAGTACAGTAAAAGACTGGATACTACGACTGGATAATACTAGTTAACAGGAACACTGGAGGTTTTCCTCCAAGGAAGAGCTAGCCATCTTAGATAACAGTCATACTTATAAACTACAACTTGTCAGAAAGTAACACTACAACATGCTAATGAATAAACAGGCTAGCACCTTCACATAACAGTCAGAACTACATCAAATCCAGCAAAGTTTAGCATGGTGAGGTCATGGGCAAAGTTCCAAGTTTAAATGTCCTTAAGTCAAATGTCCTAAGGTCAAAGTTCCCAAGATCAGAACATCTGAGGTTGAAGGTCAACGGGTCAGGATGATGAGTGAGAAAGTTGGCCATGTCGGAGGTTAAAGGTCAGCAGGTCAGAAGTAATCCATGTCGTCGGGAGCGTCCAGATCTCGGTACTCGATGATGGAGCGTGGGTCCGACCGGCCGCTGCAACGGGACGGAACATGGGTTACATTTGGGGATCATATTACCAAGTTGCTGGAGTAACTGTTTTGGGCATATCTTATTACCTGGATGTCTAACCTTCACCAACATAACATGGGTTATGATACATAGACATGTGGTTCTACCCACCGTCCCCTGGGTTTGTGTCCGTAGCCGCCGCCGCCTCGCCCGTAGCCGTCAAAGCCGCCTCGTCCGTACGGGGGCATGAACCCGGGACCTGCAGGGCACAAACACCTGGTGAACTCTAACCTGGGGCAGACCTGATGATGAACTCTGACCTGGGCAGACCTGACGGTGAACTCTGACCTGGGGCAGACCTGATAATGAACTCCGACCTGGGGCTGACCTGATGATGAACTCTGACCTGAGGCTGACCTGATGATGAACTCTGACCTGAGGCAGATGTTTTGCCTGGTACACAGTGTTGCTCTGTCTATAGTGTTGTAAAGAATGTGAGAGAAGATTCTGTGGAAATTTGGAGGCTAAGTAAAAGCACAAACTGCTGTCCCAGCCCGACTCTTGGCTGCCCAGAGAATTACCTAGCCTAATATTGCTGTCGTATAACAGACTTATTGTTTGTGGCTGAGTGGTAGAAACTCTGCTCTATAGTCGTGGGGGGTCGGGGGCTGCCCCGTACATGAACCCCCCTGGAGGCCCCTGGTACATGGGGGGTACCCTCCCCAC
>NW_017803024.1:9620-17667 GCF_001625305.1 Branchiostoma belcheri
CTGCTCTACTCACCTTCATACATGGGGGGTCGCGGCTGCCCGTACATGAACCCCCCTGGAGGCCCCTGGTACATGGGGGGTACCCCTCCCCCGGCCGCCCCTGGCCCCATGAGGGGGGGCGGTTTGCTGGTCTGTGGCTCTGGGATCTGCGGCCGCTTCGGGTCCAGGATGTAGTTATTGAAGAACACACACTGCAAAATATAAACATGAAGTGTTAAACACACAATGCAAAATATAAACATGAAATATTAAACACACACTGCAAAATATAAACATCAAATATTAAACACACACTGCAAAATATAAACATGAAATATTAAACACACACTGCAAAATATAAACATCAAATATTAAACAAATATGCAAGAAAAAAAAATGCATCATGAAACTAGAAAGGTAACATTTGCAAAGGCAATGCATAACCTTTGCATATGGTCTGCTCTGTTAATTCTTACTCAAACACATTCATTTATATGGTCAGACAGAAGACTAAATCCCTCCTGCTATGAAATTGCAACATGATGTAAGCCAACACCAGTTACCATGGTGACAGATGTCAACAAATAAGGTCATTGGCCAGGTCAGAGGTCAGAGTTTGGAACAGAAGAAACGTAGCAAGAACAAGATGTTTTCCTTCGGTAAACATAATAAACAGACACGGAAAAAAACAAACCAGAAAAAAACGGACCTCTTTCTTGACGGACTCGACCTTTTCTGCGTGTTTGTTGAAGATGTGTTTTCGGACGAACTCCGGACCTTTGAACTTTTTCCCGCTGATCGGGCAAAGCCACTTGTCCTTGGAGATCTCCTGGGTGTTCGCTTTAACGAACTTCTCCACTTCTGTAAGTCTCAGTTAAGGCAAACATCTACACAAACCGGTAACACAAACCTACAATATAACCTACAGTTCGCCTTAACAAACTTCTCCACTTCTGTAAGTCTCAGTTAAGGCAAGCATCTACACAAACCGGTAACACAAACCTACAATATAACCTACAGTTCGCTTTAACAAACTTCTCTACTTCTGTAAGGCTCAGTTAAGGCAAGCATCCACACAAACCGGTAACACAAACCTACAATATAACCTACACTTAGCCTTAACAAACTTCTCCACGTCTGTACGGCTCAGTTAACTTACTTTACTCACACTTCACAACACCCTACAACTCAACACAAACCTACAGTTCGCTTTAACAAACTTCTCCACTTCTGTAAGGCTCAGTTAAGGTTGAACTAACTTTACTCACACTCTACAACACCCTACAACTCAACACAAACCTACAAACTTCTCCACTTCTGTAAGGCTCAGTTAAGGCAAGCATCTACACAAACCGGTAACACAAACCTACAATATAACCTACAGTTCGCTTTAACAAACTTCTCCACTTCTGTAAGCCTTAGTTAAGGTTGAACTAACTTTACTCACACTCTACAACACCCTACAACTCAACACAAACCTACAAACTTCTCCACTTCAGTTTGTATTAGTTAAGGTAAACATTTACCAACACCACATTAGTTCACACAAACCTACATACTTTGCCACTTCAGTAGGCTTCATTTAAGGTTTAACTGACTGTATTAATACTCTATTTCTCCTCTCAGTTGGCTTTAACAAACTTCACTTCTGTAAGCCTCAGTCAAGAGGAAGAGGAAGAAACTGAGCAAAAACAAGATGTTTTCCTTCAGTAACCAGATGACCAGTAAAAGGATATACTTCAGGGTCCTTCTTGCCGAGTTTCACAGCTTCTTCCTCGGACAGGTTGTCTTTCACGGCGAGGAGAGGGGAGATTTTCTGCTCAAATGTGGACTGCCATTCCTCAACTGGACAGGGCAGATTACAACAACAACATAAACAACAACAACATAAACAACTACAACATAAACAATAACACTAACAAGGTGGACTGCCATTCCTCCACTGCACAGGGCAGATTTCAACAAGTTAACACCTACACACACCTACACACACACACACACACACACACTCACACACACACACACACACTCACACACACACACACACTCACACACACACAAACACACACAGGAACAGGCCCAACTTACCATCGTTCTGAGTGACAGGCCTGCCTGTAGGAACTTACCATTGTTCTGAGTGACAGGCCTGCCTGTAGGAACTTACCATCGTTCTGAGTGACAGGCCGGCCTGTAGGAACTTACCATCGTTCTGAGTGACAGGCCTGCCTGTAGGAACTTACCATCATTCTGAGTGACAGGCCTGCCTGTAGGAACTTACCATCGTTCTGAGTGACAGGCCTCCCTGTAGGAACAGGCCCGCGCCCGTGCATGATGCCACAGCGGTTCGGCATCTCGTCTTCGTTGGGATACTCGGTGGCCGTGTAGTAGTCGATGGAGTGGACGATTCGCAGGTAAAGCAGGAGTCGGTCCAGGACCTGGGAACACACAGTAACAACTATCACTACTCACAGCTCACACACAGGCTAACACACATCTAGCAGGTACAGCAGCAGCCGGTCTAGGACCTGGGAACACACAGTAACAACTATCACTACTCACAGCACACATCACAGCACACAGTAACAACCATCATTACTCCCAACTCACACACAGGCTAACACACATCTAGCAGGTACAGCAGCAGCCGGTCTAGGACCTGGGAACACACACAGATAACCATTCTCATCATCACACATCACAGCACACAGTAACAACTATCACTACTCCCAACTCACAAACAGGCTAACACACATCTAGCAGGTACAGCAGCAGCCGGTCTAGGACCTGGGAACACACAGATAACCATCATTCTCACTCACTCACTCACTCACTCACTCACTCACTCACTCACTCACTCACTCACTCACTCACTCACTCACTCACTCACTCACTCATTCATCACATGATTCGCAGATATAGCAGCAGCCGGTCTAGGACCTGGGAACACAGACATACATGTACCCACAGTAACAACTATCACACATGACAGCACACAGTAACAACCATCACTCCTCCCAACTCACACACAGGCTAACACACATCTAGCAGGTACAGCAGCAGCCGGTCTAGGACCTGGGAACACAGAGATACATGTACATGTACCACCCACAGTAACAACTATCACACATCACAGCACGCAGTAACAACTATCACTCCTCCCAACTCACACACAGACTAACACACATCTAGCAGGTACAGCAGCAGCCGGTCTAGGACCTGGGAACACAGAGATACATGTACATGTACCACCCACAGTAACAACCCATCATTACTCCCAACTCACACACAGGCTAACACACATCTAGCAGGTACAGCAGCAGCCGGTCTAGGACCTGGGAACACAGAGAGATAACCATCATTCTCACTCACTCATTCACTCACTCACCCACTCACTCCTCATTCACTCACTCACTCATTCATTCATTCACTCACTCACTCACTCATTCATTCATTCACTCACTCACTCACTCACTCACTCACTCACTCACCTACTCACTCATTCATCACATGATTCGCAGGTACAGCAGCAGCCAGTCCAAAACCTGGGAACGCAGAGACCATTCTCATCATTCTCATTCACTCACTCACTCACTCACAGAGATAACCATCATTCTCACTCACTTACTCACACACTCACTCTCTCATTTACTTACTCACTCTTTATACACCAAAACTCACAAACCAAACTCACATAGTTTTAACCTGTTGACAAACCTTCCGACGAACCTTTGAAGATATATGACCTTGTACAATGAATGACCTTGTGATAGATGTCTGACCTTGAGGCGCTCCTCGTCCCTGTCCAAGGTGACCTCAGGCGTGACCTCTGACCCCTTCTCCTCGCCCTCCTCCCCCGTCCCGAGAAGTTCGTCCTCCTCAGCAGACGTCTCCTCCACCAGGAAGTCTGTGATGTTCTTAAGCAGCGGGTTCTTAGACATGGTGAACATCGCAAAGCTCTGCAGGTAAAACAACAGGTGAGGACAGGTGAGCTCTGCAGGTAAATACAGGTGAGTTAGCGCAGGTGAGGACAGGTAAGAACAGGCGCTGGTCTCCACCAGGAAGTCTGTGATGTTCTTCAGCAGCGGGTTCTTAGACATGGTGAACATCGCAAAGCTCTGGAACAACAGGTGTGATACAACAGGTAAGGGCAGGTAAATACAGGTGAGAACAGGTTAGCTCTAGTTATTTTTGAGTGTAAATCTTGAAAATCAAGTGCATTTTGCAGAACATGGATATTTTGAGCCCTGAACAGGTGAGTTAGAGCAGGTGAGAACTGGTAAGGAGACTGACATTCCAAAATTAAAGTGACCAGTGTTAGGTGCATTAGAACAGATGAACAGATTTAAGGACAGGTGAGTTTACCTCCTTCTCCGCATCCTTTTTCTCCTCCTCCTGGTCCTGCCACAGTTTGCTGCGAGTGTCGAGGATCATCACCAGTTTGGCAGCCAGCCGAATGTCGTTCCGCAGAATTTGCTTATGGATCACGATCCCGCTGACGGGCCGGATCCGCCGCGCCAGATCACGGTTCACTACGGGGCTCAGCTCACAGTCTCTCAGCTGGAACATAAACAACATAAACAACAACATAAACAACAACATAAACAACAACAACAGGATCCGCCGTGCCAGATCACGGTTCACAACCGGGCTCAGCTCACAGTCTCGCAGCTGGAACAGCAACATAAACAACATAAACAACAACATAAACAACAACATAAACAACAACAGGATCCACCGGGCCAGATCGCGGTTTACTACAGGGCTGAGCTCTCAACTGGGACAGCAAATTAAAAAAATCAACAAAAAAAACAAAAGCAAACTTTTAGGCAAGTCTCCCAGCTGAACAGCAATACAACATCAACAACGAGACAAAATAATCAACAACGAAGCAGAAACAAGTAGAACAGTTTCAACATCAAAACAAACCACAGGCGAGAAATCAGTAAAACTTTCAGACCAACCCGAATGTTCTGCAGATTCCAGCAGATTTCTTTGATGTTGACGCTTCTGTCGAAAGTGATCCACCCTCGGCGGTAGAACCTGCAAAACAAACGGGCAGCACTGAGGAAAGAGACTCTTCTTACACAACCAAGTCTTTATTCAGTGACCGTCTGTCACCTTCCTCAGGGCAATTCTGACTGGTTCACATTGCACTGCAGCACAGGTGTCGCTGCTATAGATTCCCAAATGTACAATATTTACATATCTACACATATGCGTGATTGGATTACAGGGAAATGTATCTACAGTGCGTTTTTGGACCACGCATGTGAACCAAACTTACTTCCTGTCCGGCGCAGGTTCAGACAGAGCCACTCGCAGGAACCCTGGGAAGCGCTTGCACATCTGAAAAATGAACAAAGGGCAGAGTTAAAGTTACAACAGTTACTGTTGTTACTGATCAAACTTAAAATCTTGGAACAGCAATGCCTCACATAACCCATCAATAGAACAGAATAGAAATTCATAGAATAGAAAAACTCAATTCAGGAATCAGGATAACCCTAACCCCTAACCCTTCAACCTTAACCTCAACACTTACTGATGATGGGCTTGTTTGTGTGCCTGTCTGTCTGCTGTGTGTGTACATGTGTGTCTATGTGTGTGTATTTGTGTCTCTCTGTCTGTGTGTCTGTCTGTCTATCCATATACATGTACTGACGGACACAAGCTCAGCCATGGTGATGATGGGCATGTGTGTGTGTGTGCCTGTGTTTGTTTGTGTCTGTCTGTGTGTCTGTCTGTCTGTACTTATGGACACAAGCTCAGCCTTGGTGATGATGGGTGTGTGTCTGTGTTTGTTTGATGTGTGTGTGTGTGTCTGTCTGTACCTACCGACACAAGCTCAGCCTTGGTGATGATGGGCATGTGTGTGTGTGTGCCTGTGTTTGTTTGTGTCTGTCTGTGTGTGTGTGTGTGTGTGTGTCTGTCTGTACTTACGGACACAAGCTCAGCCTTGGTGATGATGGGTGTGTGTCTGTGTTTGTTTGATGTGTGTGTGTGTGTCTGTCTGTACCTACCGACACAAGCTCAGCCTTGGTGATGATGGGCGCGATGTTTCTCAGGAACAGGGAGCAGGTTTTGTGCAGGGGGCGGGGGGTCGGCTGGGAGGGGGTCTCCGGCTGTGGGGGGGTCTCGGTCTGAGGGGGGGTCCCCGGAGGTTTCTCCTCAGCTGTCTCCTTCTCCTCCTCCTTCTTCTCCTCCTTCTCTTCCTTTTCTTCCTTCTGTTCTGCTGACTGGACAGGATCCTGCCCTTCATCTTTACCTAAATGTCAGATGGCACGAGTTGGAATAAATGTGTATCTCTTATATGCAAACACACAAAGTAGGATATATCTATATCTCCTATACATACCAGGGCTGGAATACTGGGTGCATGTGCACCTTGGTGCACCCAAATTTTGGAGCTTTGCACACAATTTTTTTTTCTGTGTGTGCACCAGTGCACCCAAATATTTCTGTAGGTATTTTTGTAAATATCAAATCGCTTCTATAATAGTATACATAATGTGTGATACAGAAAAGTTGCAAACCTGTAGTTTCTGCAGGTTGGTCTGCCTTGTCTACTGGAGCTCCGGCTTCCTCAACACCTGCAGGGACAAAACCAGGAGATATAAAAACATAATTTTGAAAAATACTAAATGTTGTAAAAGTAGCAACCTAGGTTTCAATCTGGAAATTGACATGAGGGAGCAGCGCCCGGATTCCCCTTTTCAGAAAAACCCTGAGCACAAAACATTACCACATACACACAGGGAACCATACATATACATAAATAATACGTCATACACATGTACATACACAGTCATACACAAAAAGGCAACTGACACACATACATACATACATACATACACACCATGTAGATATATAAAAACACATTCAACACTCACACAGTCACACATGCACACACTCAATGAACACACATCATAATTATACATGTACACACTCTGTACATACAGAATACAACACACACAAGCATGCACACACACAGCAGAAGTCTCATGCCTGACCTGGAGGACTTGGCTCCTTCTTCATGTCACACACACAAACACAGACAAACACAGACAAACACACAGCAATAAAAAATAACCCACACAGCAGAAGCCTTATGCCTGACCTGGAGGACTTGGCTCCTTCTCCGCGCTGCCCTCCCCCACGTCTATGGAGTGTTCCTGTTCCTTATCCTCAGCTGAAGACTGCGGCTCCGGCTCAGCAGGTGTCTCACCTTCCTGCACACTTGGCTGCTCCTTACCTCCCTCCTTACCAGCCTCCTTATCTCCCTCCTTACACTCCTCCTTAACCTCCGGCTCCTTCCCTCCCTCCTCAGCAGGAGGCTTGTCTTCAGCACTTTCCTCCGTCTTCTCTTCCTTCTTACCAGCGTCTGTCTCACCCGGAGCACCGGAGCTGGACTCAGATTTCCTGCTGAACAAGGAAAAACACAACTCTTAACATCTAACATCTAACCCTCACATCCAACCCTCACACATCTAACCCTCACATGTCTGTCTCACCCTGAGCAGCGGAGCTGGCCTCAAGATTTCCTGCTGAACAGGGAAAAACACAACTACAAATTGTAGCTACACACAACCCTAACATCTAGCCATCCTGCTGAACACACAACTCTAACATCCTGCTGAACAAGGAAACACACCATCCTAACAAAAGTAACATCTAGCCATCATACATTTTTGGGCCTGATTCAAACAAAAGAACTGAACAAAACTGAACAAAGAGAATGAAAACATCTAACCAAAACAAGATCTCACCCCTTAGCGCCCCCCTCGGAGGTTGTCCGTGTGCGGATCGGCTCCGGCTGATCCAGGATCTTCAGGTCGTGATCCGTGCCGCCTTCGATCTTGATCACGGCTGAAAAATCAGTTCAGAAAATACATCAGTCCTAGAAACATGGACTGGCTGTCAAATATCACTTCTAGCAACAAATAAGTGTGGCCCAAGTAGGGAGGGCACTGCCCAATACACAACATGGTGGGCAAAGAGTTTAATCTGATACATACAGACACACACACACAGTCAGACACGCACATGCACACACACAGAGACCCCCCCC
>NW_017803024.1:17936-47635 GCF_001625305.1 Branchiostoma belcheri
ACACACACAGACAGACCCCCCCACACACACAGACCCCCCCTCCCTACCAGCGTCCAGCAGCTTGGTAATGACATCAGATTTGTCCAGGTCCACAGTGACGTTGTCCAGCCACCCTGTCCCGAGAAGCTCCATGAAAACGTCGAAGCGTTTCCTGGTGGCGTCGAGATATTCCTGCTTCTGCAGCCCGCACTCGTCCGGGTGGAACTTGGAACGGAACCTGCCGAGACAACAACACAGTCAGACCAGAACCACACAGACAAACACTGGGTGAGTTACAGACAAGAGCACTGGTCCACATGTACAGGGTCCTAGACAAAAAACACACACACAAACCAATCCTGAACAACACCCAACCCAACACAGCCAAACCCACCCAACCTACAGACCCTGGTGTCCCAAACCCAGCCAAACACATCCAAACCAGCCAAACCTAAAGACCCACCCATACATACAAGAGCTACTGATCCTAGCCAACTTTTGTCCAGAACTACATTGTAAGTTCTACTAAATTATAATGAGCCCACAGGACATGTAGGTAACAGATTTGCGGGCTCTTGTGTGCTTCTTTATTTTCTGCTTTAATTTGACTGATTTTTGCTTAATTCTCTACTTTTACACCAAACATTGCCTTCCTCACAGTATGTTTTACCCAAAGCTGCAGAACCCTAATATACTTGTCTAGTACTACATTGTCATTGTACTGTGAGAGTCATAGAAAAATGTTTCCAGACATAAAAGTACTAAATGTTACCCCTGTACACAGATGAAATGTTATAGTACCTGTACAACAAAGTTTAAGGAAGGCACATACTTGTATCTACCCCTGTACCCAAGTTTCATGATGTTTTAAAGCAAAGGAAAGAACATGTGCACCGACCACCTACCCATCTTCACAGTAAATACTTATAGCCCTGTGCCTGTCCACTCCGGCGGGTGTCTTCAGGTTAGTGCAGTTTGACCTTTCCTGACTGACTAGCGCTAAACTGTGTCTCCCTAACGCTGCTTTGCGCAGCGGCTAGCTAGCTACGGCTGAAATCCTCGAGCGCGTCCCGAAGTGTGATAATTCAGGCTGCCGCCACGCTTGATTGGGAGAAAAATCAGGTTACAAGGAGCACAGGAACAGCAGAACATAAAGTCTCGATTCACACACTGGAAAACTATCCGCACTAGCTGGAACAATTTCAACACAGTAACACACAACTGTCTGCCCAACCAGAACAACTAGCTATAGTGCTGTGTACCTAAACCCACATTTAGGTTCAGGTCCGGAGTCAAGTCCAGAGGTTTAGGTTCAGTTCTGGACTCGTAAGTTCGGACCTAAGCCCATGGCATATACAGAATTGCAGGTTGGCAACCTTGCGATGTTGTCTGGGCAAAACTGTGGCCACATAACATGGAGGCCGACACTTGACGATGCTCGATGGTAATGTTTTCATCATTTTGCAGCACAGATTTTGCAATCTATGGAAGGTTTTAGGTGGCTTGGAAAGAAAAGGGGTATGACATTTTTTTTTAACAAGTCCGTAATCAGTTCTTGATTTTGAGTTTTTTTTGGACTTGAACCTAAACATTTTTACAAGTCCGGAACCAGTTTAGCAAACCGGTACAGAGCACTAATTTCAACACAGTAACACACGACTGTCCGCCCAACCAGCAGAACTTTGTATTTTGAAATTGCTTCTACAGGCTTTCAGAAACACCATCCCATTTTCTGACTGAAACAAATGTCCAGACTTACCATTCCTCTTCTTTGTGGGCCACAAAAAACTCCTCCAGCTGTTTCCTACGGAAATCCACCTTGTACTCGTTGTACTTCCGGATCGCCTCCTGGTCGTCAATGGAGTCCTCCTGGGTTCCCAGGAACTACAACGGAATCAATCAATCAATCACATCAATCAATCAATCAATCAATCAATCATATACGTCAAGACTATCGGAACAGCTGTAACACTTAGTACTTCCGAATCGCTTCTTGGTCGTCAATGGAACTACAACGGAAACACAAATTTCATACAGGCGCAGTTTCTAACCCTATATATAGAGAGAATTAATAGCCAAACGGCTACTTCAGTGTGCTAAAGGTTTACCTTCTCCCTGCTGCCTAACCCTGTAACCAATAAAGAATTGGTGGCCAAATGGCTACTTCAGTGTGCTAAAGGTTAACCTTCTCCCTGCTGCCTAACCCTGTAACCAATAGAGAATTGGTAGCCAAATGGCTACTTCAGTGTGCTAAAGGTTAACCTTCTCCCTGCTGCCTAACCCTGTAACTAATAGAGAACTGGTAGCCAAACGGCTACTTCAGTGTGCTAAAGGTTAACCTTCTCCCTGCTGCCTAACCCTGTAACCAATAGAGAACTGGTAACCCAACAGCTATGAATTTCCAACTTTCAAGCACTGATAAATGGAAAAAAACTGAAGGTAGGAAAACAAAGGCTTTTTCAGGTGCTATAATATGGCCATGTGGGTTTTAATTCCCAACCTGAATGGTACATGTACTATTTGGTTTTTTTTTTGGGGGGGGGGAGTCAGAAAAAAAAATTACAGTTGGCAAGTCTGAGGACCAAGAAATGGAATTGTTAAGGCCTTAAATTTAAAAGTACCTGAGGTAGTAAGAGTAACAGGCTTGTTGTAACACAACTATTTAGACTGGCCCTGAGCAAACATGTACGTAAGCTGGACTTTGACTTGGGGCGAGGCTGCCACATCAGCAAGAAACAATCATGGCGGCTGCACCGTCAAGTTTGGGGACACAAATCCGTGAAGAACTGTCCTGCAGCATCTGCCTGGAGCTGTTCACCAGGCCCAAGGTGCTGCCCTGTCAGCACACCTTCTGTCAGGACTGTCTACAGAACCATGCAAGTAGGCGACTACCTCTCCAGTGCCCAAACTGTCGTCGGCAGGTCAGGCTGCCACGCCAGGGGGTCGCAGGTTTGCCAGACAATCTTATTGTGGCCAATATGTGTGAGAGGTTCCAACAACAAGCTACAATATCAGAGGAAACAAGAGAACAGCCCCAGTCTGGAAACAGGTGCAGTTTTCACCCTACTGAGGTGTACAGAATGTACTGTAAACAATGCCACATGCCAGTTTGTGAAGAGTGCATAGAGGGGGTTCATGATGGCCATGCCACAACAACCATCAAAAAAGCTGCACAGGAAAACAGGCCTACAATCCAGGCCTTGATCCATGAGGGGAGGAACATTCTGGAAAGTTACTGTAGCTTCATCAGAGGTCTGAGAGAGACTGAGAATATCCTGAATGAACGGAAACAGCAGACAGACAATGCTATCACTCAGGCTTGTGAGGAACTCTTGGCAAAAGTGGAACAAAATCACCTGGAAAACTTGGAGAAAATACAGACTGAAAGGGACCGAGTGTCAGGAGATGTCAATGAACTGTCTGCTGCCTGTGATCGAGCAGAACAAGAACTGCAGCAGGGAGGGGTCGAGTGTCTCAGTCAGCAAACCGCTCTGACAGAGGTGGTAGGGAAGTACAGAGGAAAAGCAGCACCAACTCCTGTACAAACCCAGCCTGCTGTCTTTCAGCCCACAGACACCCCCATGCCAGTATTAGGACATGTGACGGTCCAGTCTCTCCCATCTGCACCAATCCCAGCAGCACCTGCAGCAAGGGGCACAGGTCATCACCATGGTAACCAAGGGCAAGAGGAGCATCAGTCTCAGGTGACGTTTGGTAGATCATGGGGATCAGGACCAGGACAGTTCAAGTATCCATGGGGTGTTACAGTGTCAGAGGAAGGGGAGATTTTTGTAGCAGACTGGGGGAACCAGAGAATCCAAGTCTTCACCCTGCAGGGAACGTTTGTCCGACAGTTCCCAACAGTCGTGTCAGGTGAAGAGGAGATGAGACCACAGGATGTGGCCCTGGACGGGGAGGGGAACCTGTGGGTGGTGGGGAGGACAGAATCTGCTGACTTTGCTGTGCAGTACAACAAACAGGGCAGGGTGCTGAGGAAGTTTGACCTACAGGATACACAGGGGGACAGAGGAGTTGCCGTGGACACCAGGAGGAACCACATCCTCATCACACAAACCACAGGAGTCAGGGACAACAAACATGGTGAAGTTTTGGTGTTCAGGCCAAATGGGACACTTGTGAGAACTGTGGGTCAGCAGCAGGGGATGAAGGAAACACAGTACATCACTGTGGATGGGGAAGGGAACATTCTTGTGTCAGACTTGTGCACTCACTGTGTCTATGTGTACAAGGAGGACGGACAGTTTCTGTTCCAGTTTGGAGGTTGGGGAAGTGGTGAAGGTCAGCTGTGGAATCCCTATGGCATCTGTACAGACGGGGCAGGGAACATCATCGTGGCAGACGCGGGAAACAGCCGTGTGGAGATGCTTGACAAGACAGGAAAATTCCTCAAACACATCGCTACAGACATGGAGATGCCATGGGCTGTTGCCATGGCAACACAAGGACAGCTGGTAGTGACTGATTATGACAACAACACAGTCTCCATATTTCACAACTACTGAAGCTGTTCATACTAAAACACCACAATGTAAGACGTGACAGTCATGTGCAAAATGAAGAAACTATACATTGACTAGTATGACAATCCTACGTGTACCTGTCTTCTTACAGCAGCCCAACTTGTAAACTTTCTCTGCAGGGGATTTGAAGCCACATTCAGGAGTTTGCTACTTGGTGTATTGAGTGAGACAATTTTCTACTGATGATTAAATTGTGAGACGATTTTGTACTGTGATTAGATTGTGAGAATAACAAGAGTCTCCGTCATTCTTTTGATTAATAAATATTATATAAATGCCAACGTCTGTGAGTCTGGGGTGATTTTTGGTTGGTTTTGTTTGTCTTTCAGGAAAGATTAAATATTTTGTACTATTTTGTCTGACCTTGACCTCTCCCATCATAACCTCCATGAATAAACAAACAAATAAACAAACTAAAAAATATAAAGAACTCTAAACTCTTCCTGACCCGACCCTGTCTGAAATAACATCCAGAACTGACATCAGAAGGATTTATTGGGACAATAACATGCAGGGCTCGAACTTCATTTTGGGGAATAGGAGCACTGGTGCACCCAACCTAAAAATTGGGTTCACAAAAAATATTTTAGGTGCACCGTACAAGATGAAACAATTAGAACGTCAGCAAAAAGTAATTATGTTTCCTTTCGAAAAGAAAAGTACTATTGATTTTATCATTTTTCTGACACTTAGATGTTAAGAATATGCTGTATACTACAATACATTTAACATCTTTATTTACTTAGTAAAGAAAATATTTGGGTGCACCCACAGAAAAACATTGGGTGCACAGCACCAAATTTGGGTGCACTAGGGTGCACATGCACCCAGCATTTCAAACCCTGACATGGAACAAACGCATTCAGTTATATATGAGGGGTCTGCATGGGGGGGTCCTACCAACGGTTAACGGTAAATTCAGTAGGCCCGGCAACGCTTAACGGTAAATTCCGGATGGTTGGCAACACTAAACGGGAAATTGACACGTAATTTTTTCATTAGATCCTTTATCTGAATTGGTGACAAAGGGTGATCGCTGACGATACATATGTAACGAACTTGAGTGTGCATCAAAGGTACTTTTCACGCTAGTGTTCCCTGTGTTTCCCAGATGCCTTGGTCCCCGAGTGCGCCCACAAATGCTTGAAGAGGGGGACCGAGCGCAGAAGGCACGAGCAATGTAGGGGGTCTGGGGGCATGATTTTGCATCTTTAAACCTTCAATAACGCATTTTCCTACATGCTAAAGGTTAACCTTCTCCCTGCTGCCTAACCCTGTAACCAATAGAGAATTGGTAACCAAACGGCTACTTCAGTGTGCTAAAGGTTAACCTTCTTCCTGCTGCCTAACCCTGTAACCAATAGAGAATTGGTAGCCAAACGGCTACTTCAGTGTGCTAAAGGTTAACCTTCTCCCTGCTGCCTAACCCTGTAACCAATAGAGAACTGGTAGCCAAATGTGTGCTAAAGGTTAAAATGGAATTTTGGGAAGCCGAAAAACGTACCTGTTTGAAGGTCATCATGGTAGCCTGGGGATGACCTTGGTCGACCTCTCCTTGCATGCCCAGCCTGGAGAAACATACATCAATCAATCGATCAATCCATCCATGATAGCGTCCTACAAAAATAATATTGCCTTACAGAAATGATAGTGTCCTACAGAAATGATAGTGTGACTGTCCTAAAGAAATGATAGTGTCCTACAGAAATGATAGTGTCCTACAGAAATGATAGTGTCCTACAGAAATGATAGTGCCCTACAGAAATGATAGTGTCCTACAGAAATGATAGTGTCCTACAGAAATGATAGTGCCTTACAGAAATGATAGTGCCTCACAGAAATGATAGTGCCCTACAGAAGCGATAGTGCCCTACAGAAATGTGTCTAAGCACGTACATACATGCTGTGAGGAGGCATCATGTTTGGGTGCTGCATGGGCATGTCCTATAGTATAGAAATGATAGTGTCCTACAGAAATGATAGTGTCCTACAGAAATTATAGTGTCTAGTGGTTCCCACCTGCTATGAGGAGGCATCATGTTGGGGTGCTGCATGGGCATGTCCATGGGATGTCCCCAGGGCTGGGGAGGGCCGTGCATCGGCCCCCCGTATCCCGGCATATCGTAGCCGGGCCCGTATCCACCATCATCCCTGCAATATACACAATACAGTCATACGTATTACCCGTACATGGGCCCCCGTATCCAGGCATATCATACCCGGGCCCGTATCCCCCGTCATCCCTGCAATATACACAATATACACAGTACAGTCATACGTATTACCCGTACATGGGACCCCGTATCCAGGCATATAATACCCGGGCCTGTATCCCGTCAAACCAGTCCATACTGGACTGAACTGAGAAGTAAGGAAAGCCTCGTACCAGGCTGTAGTTATAAGGTTTTTTGGTTTGTTTGTTTGTTTAAGCAACAGTTTAAGGATAACCAGCCCATACCAGACTGAACTGATAAGTAAGGAAAGTTCCGTACCAGTCTGAATTGATAAGGTTTGTTTGTTTGTTTAAGCAATACTTATTTAGGAAAACCAGCCCGTACCAGACTGTACTGATAACTAAGGAAAACAAGCTCGTACCAGACTGTACTGATAAGTAAGGAAAGTCGCATACCAGTCACGTCTCATACGCTTCATGGGAGGGCTCATGTCGTGTCTCGGGGGGCTGTAGCGGTCGCGCCGGCCCCGGTCGTAGTCTCGGTAGTCCCTCCGCCGGTCTCGGGACTGCATGTCCCAACTGTCACGCCGCCTGGACAGGGAAACAGAACTCATTACTGATAACTCATTAACCCTAACTCATTAACTCAAGTTAGTGATAACTCATTAACTCTCACTCAAGTTAGTGATAACTCATTAACTCTCACTCAAGTTAGTGATAACTCATTAACTCTCACTCAAGTTAGGGATAACTCATTAACTCTGACTCAAGTTAGTGATAAGTCATTAACTCGTAATTAACTCGTAACTAACTGGTAAAAATCACCTGTCGCTCCAGTCGTCCCTGCGTCTGTCGTCCCGTTCCCGCGTTCGGTCGTAGTCGCTTCTCTCCCGACGGAATTTGTCGCGGCCTCGGCGGCGATCGTACTCGTCATCGCTGTCTCCCATGGCAACGACCTCTGACCTCAGCTGGACAGGGCAAGAACATTTATCAACCAATCAATAATGACTGAAAACAGAGTCTGACTCTGAATTCAGTTGTTCTTGCAGACAGCATCAGTTCAGAAAATTATCAGTTTAAACTTTACTAATTTATTTTCATTATCATGAAAGTTAAACTTAAAGTTTATCTGTGTTGGTAGTAATAATAGTAATATGATGAACTTTTTCTAACACAACGGATATAGAGATCAAATTTGTGTTGATGAGAAACTCCCCTATAGGCCATAACAGTATGTGGAACATGCGCCCAGAATTTTTGACGCGTGCGACTATATAATTTTGAAATCACGGAGCCCTGCTATAACAACATAAGATCTGAGCTACATGCATGAAACCACCACAGCTGCACCAGGTACAAAATCCCTGTTCCTCTTGGGCTAAGGTCACAGACTCACAGTAGAGCCAGGTTATAAATACGTGATCATGGGTACGGCTTGGAAAAGCTGCCATATGTTACCAACCACCCCCCTTCCCGGCATGTGATTTCTCTAAACGAAAGATTAGATCTACGTTCAGGATCATTTTTTGCTCATCTCAAAACATGCAGGATGCAGGCTTTTGGTTATTTTTACTTCGCTGCGGTCTTCCCTTTTACTTCCAGGCCTACAAATAATTTTTGGTTGAGTGGTGCGCATACGCGCTTTTCCGATTAGCCCCCCTCCCCACCGAGCACTACCATAGGCTTTAGCACTGCTCCAACCTTCCGTAATTCCCCAGAACCCAGAGAAACTCGTGTGAAATACAGCCAGGGGCGCTGCAGAACCTACAGTCTGTTCGCTATCTGAAATGTGAGGTAAAAACGAGCCATTTTGAACCCAAACTGACGAACCTGCAAGTCGCAAAAATCTTTGTGCCGATCGGCTTGGTGCTATCCCACAATGCCTGCAGATGTGGCCAGTAGTACTTCCGGGTCAGACCGCAGTTCCGGTGACCTGACATCACATGACTGGCGCAGAAAGAGAAGACTGTTGTCGGGACGGAGGACGCCTTAATCTGCCGCCTAACCCTGACGCCCTGCCCCAGTTTGCGTCTGATCTGTGCTGAACTGTAGCGGACTTCATGGCGGTACGTGTGCGGTTATTGTTGGCGTCACTTTCCGCCCGATTCCGTAACTTGTGAGCCGTAAACTTGCGGGAGTGGGGAGGGGGGCAGTTGGTAAAACATCGTACTGCCTGTGGTACCTTTGTCAGCTAAAATATGTATCTTTAGTGTAAAGGTTGTATGAAGAGATAGGAGTGTGATATATACTGAAGAAAGAAAGCAGCAGAAGTTGTATGTGTGACCAGGAGAAGTTGTGTGACCAGAGTTGTTTATCTTCTTGTCTTGTTCCAGTCGTACGATGATGACGAGAACTTCGTGTTGTTTGGAGAGATAAGAGTGAGATATAAACTGAGGAAAGAAAGCAGGAGATGTTGTTGTTGTTGTTGTGTAACCAGAGTTGTTTATGATTTTGTCTTGTTCCAGTCGTACGATGATGATGAGAACTTCGGGAGTTACGGAGTCGTCGGCTCCTTCCCGAAGGACTTCGGGTACGGCCCTGACGAACAGGACACGGAGGATCGGTCACCTTCAGCCGAGAGCAAGCCCAGAATCCTGCTCATGGGGCTCAGGAGGTCACGCTTGTTTGTTTGTTTGCTTGTTTGTGTATTCCCATGAATGGGAGTTTTCTTTGGCAGTCAGCATGTGTATGAACTGTGTGATCTCTGCATGACCTGTGTGACCTGTAACCTCACATGACCTGTGTGACCTCTGACCTGTGACCTGTAACCTCACATGACCTCCCATGTGACCTGTAACCTCACATGACCTGTGCGTGACCTTTCCCTGACCTCTGTTCCTCCCCAGGAGCGGGAAGTCATCCATCCAGAAGGTCGTGTTCCATAAGATGTCTCCCAACGAAACCCTGTTTCTGGAGTCCACCAACAAGATCGTCAAGGACGGTAGGTTACCATGGCAACACGGGTGTGCTTTCATTGTACAAACAAGTACTGTGCAGCTGTACCAGATATAGTACATGATATAATGATCATGGTGTAACGTGTGTATTCTCTCTCCAGATATTTCCAACAGCTCGTTTGTGCAGTTCCAAATCTGGGACTTCCCCGGACAAATCGACTTCTTCGATCCAACCTTCGACTCAGAGATGATCTTTGGTGGCTGCGGAGCTCTCATCTTTGTCATTGATGCACAGGTGAGATATACTAGTACCTGTCACACAGGTGAGAAATACTTAGTACACCTGTGTTCTTATGTTGTTGTGAACAGAAGACATCACTGTCTAACTAAGGTAAAATCCATTGCTCAGCCTGTTGTGGCTAAGTTTGTAGCAGTGGGTGTGGGTTTGTGTGCCTGTTGTGGCTACTAGTAAGGTTGTAGTAGCAATAGAGTGTATGGGTTTTGTGTGTGACGCCATCATTTCCTTCCTGTGCACCAGGATGACTACATGGAGGCTCTGGCAAAACTTCACATGACAGTCTCAAGGGCGTACAAGGTCAACCCTAACATCAAGTTTGAAGTTTTCATCCACAAGGTCAGTTTTTACTTTGTTCAGTCCTAACATTTGGGGAAATTCTACATTTTCTATTTGAACATCCCATGATAATCCCCTTTTTGACCCATATTTCCATGATAATGACCTTGACCCCTGTGTTTCCATGATAATGACCTTGACCCCTGACCTGACCCCAGGTGGACGGCCTGTCAGACGACCATAAGATCGAGACCCAGCGAGACATTCACCAGCGGGCTAACGATGACCTGGCCGACGCTGGGCTGGAGGCCATTCACCTCAGGTAACATAAACACTAATCCCAAACCCAGCATACACCTATCGCTAACTCCAAACCTTATCCTGGAGGCCATTCACCTCAGGTGGTTAAACTAGCTTAAACCTAGCCCCAAGCAAAGCATAAACCTAACGCTAACCCCAAACCCAGCTAGTTATTCACCTCAGGTGGGTTAAACATGGGCATGATACATAACATGTACTACATACACCTAACTCTACATACACCTAACCCTAACCCCAAACCTTATCCTGGAGGCCATTCACCTCAGGTGGGTTAAACTACCAGAAACACTAACCCCAGCATAAACCTAACGATTACCCCAAACCCAGCTAATTTAAATTCCTTATCCTTATCACTTGGCTCACTAAAAATATTCCATGTTGATACATGCAGTTTCTGTAATTCATTATTTCCTGTTTTGTTTGTTTTGCAGTTTCTACCTGACGAGTATCTATGACCACTCCATCTTCGAGGCCTTCAGCAAAGTTGTGCAGAAACTCATCCCCCAGCTGCCGACCCTGGAGAACCTGCTCAACATTCTCATCTCGGTACGTACCACTGTACAGTACACACACGCACACGGACAGACTCACACACACTAAACACACCCTTACACACACACAGGGACATACTCACACACACACAAACTGATCCCCCAGCTGCCGACCCTGGAGAACCTGCTCAATATTCTCATCTCGGTAGGTATAGTCTTACATGCACTTTACACACACACACAAACACACACAAACACGTGGTGAGTACGGGTACGAGTCACCAGCGCCAGCACAGTCTGATCTACCTGTTTCCCCTGCAGAACTCTGGGATTGAGAAAGCGTTCCTGTTCGATGTTGTGAGTAAGATCTACATCGCCACCGACAGCTCGCCGGTCGACATGCAGTCCTACACACTCACACACACACGTGTATCCTCCTGCAGTCCTACACTCACACACACACATGTACCCTCCTGTCTCCCTACAGAACTCTGGGATTGAGAAAGCGTTCCTGTTTGACGTCGTGAGTAAGATCTACATCGCCACCGACAGCTCGCCGGTCGACATGCAGTCCTACACACTCACACACATGTACCCTCCTGCAGTCCTACACTCACACACACACATGTACCCTCCTGTCTCCCTGCAGAACTCTGGGATTGAGAAAGCGTTCCTGTTCGATGTCGTGAGTAAGATCTACATCGCCACTGACAGCTCGCCCGTCGACATGCAGTCCTACGAACTCTGCTGTGACATGATCGACGTCGTCATAGACGTCTCCTGTATCTACGGGTGAGTCAACTGGTAGCTATGGCAACATGGTAACTATAGCAACATGGTAGCTACGGCAACATGGTAACTATGGCAACATGGTAACTATGGCAACATGGTAACTATGGCAACATGGTAACTATGGTAACCATGGCAACTATGGCAACATGGTAACTATGGCAACCCCCTTGTTGTTTTCAGCTTGAAAGACGGGGAGGGCAGCTGCTATGACAAAGAGTCATCCTCCATCATCAAGCTGAACAACGCGACGATCCTGTACCTGCGGGAGGTCAACAGGTTCCTGGCGCTGGTGTGTATCCTGCGAGAGGACAACTTCGACAGACAAGGTCAGTCCGCAAACATTTCTCTGCCTCAGCAAGGTCATTCCTGCAACATTTGTCCCTGTCTTTCACCAAGGTCGTTCCTGCAATGTCCCTCTGCCTTTCCATAAGGAACTACGGGAGTGTGTCATGATTGAAAAATAAATTTTTTCCCCTCCCTCTTTTTCTGCAGGAATTATAGACTACAACTTCCACTGCTTCCGGCAGGCGATCCAGGAGGTTTTCGAGGTCAGGTTCAAGGCTCAGAACTTGACCTCTAACCTTCAGTCCTCCTCGGGGTCACTGGACGCCCCAGCAGCCAACGGGGTTGTGGGATCAAAACCGATCTAATCCAAGCTTTATCCAAACCGATCTAATCTTGTGGGATCCAAACCGATCTAATCCAAGCTGGATCACAGCTGATCTAACTTTGCTAGTTCCAAACAGATCTAATCTTTATGAAGCAAGTTTAAACTGCAACTTCCAACACGTTGTTGTGTTGGAAATTGCAGTTAAACTTGCTTCATAAAGATTTCTACCAACTCAGATGAACTTTCAAGATAAGCTCTAATCTTGTGAGATCCAAACCGATACAGTCCAAACTGGATCACAGCCAGTCTAATCCCAGCTGGATCCAAGCTGATCCAACTCTGCTAGATCCTAGCTGATATAATCCCAATCTCTAGTGGGATCCCTGGATCCAAATCTGTAGTTTTCTGGATCCAAGTATCCAGTGATTTTCATTCAAACAGAGCAATATTACCGTATGTTTAGTTTCCAACAACCTTTTAAAATCTCCATAGGATAGTAAATGTATAAATATCTAGACAGAACCAGCAATGTTGCACATTCATGAGGAAAATACAAAATGACAAATGGGGAACCTGCAAAAGTTTTGCCTGATTTTTAAAAGGCAGGAACAAATATCATGACTGGACAAATTTGTTTTTCCCATCAGCTGACCAAGATGAACTTATAGATTAACTGACCGAGATTGGATGTAATATTTTGGAGGTGAATATGAGCTATAACTTTTGATTTCTGGACAGAAAAATGTGTTAATTATGTAATGTACAGAAAGATCTACATGTGAGGGAAGTGTACAAATGTTTCACCTATTTACTTTCTTTATGATTAGTTTGGTTCTATGTTATGTTACTGAAGGTTCTTGTACAAACCTTTTGTTCTGTGAATAAAGTTACTAACATTATTACAAGTATAAGTACGGTATGTTGTGCTGTCTTCTGGCATCGATACAGAATCATTATTACAGGTATAGTATGTTGTGTTGTCTCCTGGTTTCAATGCAAAACGCTACACTCTGTATTCCGAATCACATGCAAAATACACCGTGTTGTGTAGTTGTATTTTGTCATACCCACCACATGCATTTCAATGTGAAATGTGCCAAAATTAGGTATACCTAAACCAAAAAAATTGTAACACTAACGTCCAAACCTGGCATTGGATGTTTAGTGCCTGTGTGGCTCTACGCTCTAACAGTAACAGGTACACAACAAACTGGAACAGCAACAGAAAAGTCAGCAGAATCATTGAACCTTGGCAGAAAGTCTTGCACATCTGACGGTTTGCCAAAAAACTGCTAATTCCCATTTAGAACCACTCGGGAAACAAATATCTAGTAGACGTGCTGGGCACACAACCATGCACACGCTGTACAACATGCTACAAAAGCCTAAATAAATCCCTCTGAACCTGAACTCACTGGAGTGCAGTGCTTCCAATATGTGGACAGAAGTGGTCTGTTTTTTTTAGGAAACATACAGTAACTGAACACCCTACGTACACCATCAAATGTTTACTAAAAAGCCCACAGAAAGGGTTTTCAAACTTGCAAATCCTGATTATAAAACATACAAAATTATGGTTCATATACTTCATAGAAATGATGCCTTGAAAAAAGCCTTTAAATATAACCGTATGCAAAGGTACCAACATTCTTCACAAATCACATAAGAACAGAGGAGTGTGGCTTTCCAACACTAGATGGCACCCTACAGTGCAGTATGATTTTTAGACACCAGGTACTGGTGTGCATCTCTTGATTTCCCTACTTATTTCTCTGCAAAATGTGTCCCAGGCAAGATGAGACCTTTCGGCTGAAAGGCAGCTTGACTGGTGCGCCGCTCGCTATTGTTTGAAATGTCTTCATGCAGGTTAGGGAACAATTAGGCGGGAAAATAAATTTGCGAAGGTCTCCAGGGATACAATGTACCAGAAATCTATCATCTTACTCAACAGTACAAGAAATAAATGTCACGACTTGGAAACAAAGGGCTGAAAAAAACATAACTTTATTTTAATTTCATTACATCTTTTGGTAAAATATGGATTTACACTTCATCTAGCTTCACTGCTGGAGCAAAAATGAATTCATTCTGAGGGTGATTGAACAAGACATGGTCTCATATAACAGTTTTCTTTCTCTGGCCAAACACATGGTCTCATCCTGAAGTTTTCTTACTCTGGCTAAACACATGGTCTCATCTAACAGTTTTCTTTCTCCAGCCAAACACGTGGTCTCATCCAGCAGTTTTCTTCCTCTGGCCAAACACATGGTCTTATCCTGCAGTTTTCTTCCTCCGGCCAAACACATGGTCTTATCCTGCAGTTTTCTTCCTCCGGCCAAACACATGGTCTCATCCTGCAGTTTTCCTCCTCTGCCCAAACACATGGTCTCATCCTGCAGTTTTCTTCCTCTGCCCAAACACATGGTCTCACCCTGCCGTTTTCTTCCTCTGGCCAAACACATGGTCTCATCCTGCAGTTTCCTTCCTCTCGCCAAACATATGGTCTCATTCAGCAGTTCACATGGTCTCATCCTGCAGTACACATGGTCTCATCCAGCAGTTTTCTTCCTCTGACCAAACACGTGGTCTCATCCTGCAGTTTTCTACCTCTGGCCAAACCTTCTTGGAAATTTGAAATCGGCCTCCCTTCATCACCCACATACTGGGACAGATATATTACATTGTAAGTGTCCTTGGCAACATCAGATCTACGTGATACACATCTGTTCTACATGGTAAGTGGGTTCCTTGGCAACAGCTGTTCTATATGGTAATCTAGGCAACAGCTGTTCTACATACAATTGGTGCATTATTGGCAACAGAACTGTTTCACTTGGAAACCTAGGCAACAGGTATTCTACACAGTATCAGTTGTCATGGCAACATGATAGGCAAGTGGCGAATGGCCGCCACTCCTGTTGCCATTTTTAGTTATGCAACAATTTCACATGTTCCCACGCTGCACGGCTGGTTTTGCTGGGAGCTTTTCAGAACTCATAAATGTCTTACAACAAACTTGACTGTTTCACAGTGAGGTGACATTTTAGTACAACAAACTGCAGCTTTTTACGGTAAACTTTCCTGTTCAGTTCACCACAAATTATCACAATTAAACGGCTTTGCACAAACGAACGGTTTACAGCAAACTATGGTACTTTCTACTGCCTCTACATTTATTTAACTCTCCTTTTATACAGAACTCTGCTTATTTTTAATGGTAGGGTAAACTCTAGTTCTATAGTAAACTCTGTAGTTCTATAGTTAACTCTGTTCTATGGTAAAGTCCTATAGAGAGCTGTGGCTGTGTCTGTAGTTCTATAGCCTTACATCTGTTCTATAGTAAAGTGTTATCGTGAGCTGTGATGTCTGTGTGTTATAGTGATGTGTGATGAAGCGAGCTGTGGTGTGTGTCTGTGTGTGCTGGACTCGGCTCCTCCAGGCTGTACCATCTCCTGCCCATGCCGTCGCCCCCCTCCCCACTCTCCTCAGCAATATGCCCTAACGACTGCGTCTCTGAGGGAAACGGTGCCCCACGCCCGGCACTCAGCACGTCCGGACGGTCGTTTTCTACTTCTGTCAGCGGGGAAACGCTGCGAGCGCTGGCCGGCCCGGAGCCCCGGCTGGAGTCCCCGTGGGCTGGCAGTCCCGCAGCAGGAGGGTCTGTCTTAGCAGAAATGGCAGGCTCACAACTCTGGCAGGAGGTGTCTGTTTTAGCACAGGTGTCAGGCTCACAACTCTGGCTCGAAGAGTCAAGTTTTGTAGACATGTTGGCAGCAGCAGACCCTCTGCTGGAGGGGTCCCCATCGGCAGGCAGTACAGCTCCAGACATCTGGCTTAAACTGTCTGTTTTAGCTGGAACAGCAGCTGTCCCTCTGCTGGAGGCATCTATGTGGACAACAGCTCTGCTGAAGGTTTCTGCTGTGTGGACAGCAGCTGTCCCTCTGCTGGAGCTGTCTGTTTGGACAGCAGCTGTCCCCCTGCTGCAGGCATCTATGTGGACAGCAGCTGTCCCTCTGCTAGAGCTGTCTGTGTGGATGGACAGCGCCAGGCTGCCCTCAGAGTAGTGACTGCAGTGGGAGTCAGTCCGGCTGCAGTGAGAGTCTGTGGTGCTGCAGAGGCTGATGGAAGGGGAGGGACAGGAGCTGTCTCTGCTGTCCCTGGTCACACAGCTGTCTTTGCTGTCCCTGCTGTCCCGGGCCCAAGCTTTCCGGTCAGCATCACTGCTGTCCCTGCTGTCCCTGTTCCGTCCCCCGCTGCTGTCTCGTGCCCACACTCTCCTGTCTGACTCCTCCCGGCTCCAGACTTTCCTCTCGGCGTCCCCCGCGCCCTTGACCTTGTCCTGCTGGATCTTGACCTTGCTGCGCCTGTGCGAGCCCCGTTTGCTGGCCTTGGCTGTGCGGCAGCAGGTTGTGTGGCTGTCCTGTGCATGCTGAAGGCTGTCCTGTGCATGCTGCAGGTTGTCCTGTGCAGGTTGCAGGTTGTCCAGGCTGCTGGATCCGCTGCTGTGCCGAGACTTCGGCTTCCCCGTCAGGTCCCCGGCCGTGTCCAGCGGGGGGATGGTTGCCCCGGCAACGGCCCCGCCCAGCGTGTAGGACGAGGCTCCGATGCCGTTCAGCAGTGAGCCGGCCATGGCGACCGTGCTGGCGTTATCGCCCAGGCTGGCGGAGGGGGACTCACTACTCACACTGCACCGCTTCCTCTGCACGTCTGCTTGGACCTCCAACCTGTGGGGCAACACACACGGTTACTATGGCAACAATGTAACTATGGCAACACCGTAACTATGGCAACACTGTAACTATGGCAACCATGCTGCTCACACTGCACCGCTTCCTCTGCACATCTGCTTGGACCTCCAACCTGCGGGGCAACAATCTCTGTTACTATGGCAACACCATAACTATGGTAACTATGGTAACTATGGTAACTATGGTAACCATGGTAACCTTGTAACCATGGTAACACTGCGGTACTGACCTGTGAGCAGTAGTGACCACGGTACTCCCGCCCAGACTGCCCGCGATGGCCATGGTACTGGCGGAGTCCCGGTCGCTGACAGAGTCCCTCAGAACGCCGAGTCGCTCCACCTGCGAGCTGCTGGCAGACAGCAGGCTGCCCTCCCCGATAGACGGGTTTCCCTCCTTTCCCTGCAGGCTGGGGCCCAGGCTGCCTGTATCTCCTGTAACACAGACAACACATTATCCACCCACACAACCCACACACAGACAGCAGGCTGCCCTCCCCGATACTGGGGTTTCCCTCCTTCCCCTGCAGGCTGGGGCCCAGGCTGCCTGTATCTCCTGTAACACAGACCCACATACAACACATTATACACCCACACAACCCACACACAGACAGCAGGCTGCCCTCCCCGATACTGGGGTTTCCCTCCTTCCCCTGCAAGCTGGGGCCCAGACTGCCGGTCTCTCCTGTAACACAGACACATACAACACATTATACACCCACACAACCCACACACAGACAGCAGGCTGCCCTCCCCGATACTGGGGTTTCCCTCCTTCCCCTGCAGGCTGGGGCCCAGGCTGCCTGTATCTCCTGCAACACAGACAACACACATCAGCATCACACAACCCACTATCCACACACAGACAGCAGGCTGCCCTCCCCGATACTGGGGTTTCCCTCCTTCCCCTGCAGGCTGGGGCCCAGGCTGCCTGTTTCTCCTGTAACACATACAACACACACACATCAGCATCACACATCCCACACACAGACAGCAGGCTGCCCTCCCCGATACTGGGGTTTCCCTCCTTTCCCTGCAGGCTGGGGCCCAGGCTGCCTGTATCTCCTGTAACACAGACATCACACACAACCCACGTTAGCATCACACAACCCATTATCAACCCACGTTGCCAACACATGACCCACACTTTTGGCACAAGACCCATGTTATTAACACACGACCCACGTTGGGTAGTTCCTACATGCCTGATATAACTTATAACACCCCACCTGCCATAGTCCCGGCCACTCCGGCCGCTGCTTCGTTGTCATCGTCAAACTCGAAGCGAACTCCGCCCTTCTGCGTGGTGCGAACGCCGCAGCCGCCCGACCGGCACAGGGATATCGGGACTACTCCGTACACGTAGGCTAGCATGATGGGGACTCCGATACCTGTAAACACAACAGACACAGTACACATCAGTACCACATCAGTACCACACAGTACCACAGTACACATCAGTACCACAGTACACATCAGTACCACAGTACACATCAGTACTGCACAGCCGCCCGACCGGCAGAGCGAGATGGGGACAACTCCGTACACGTACGCTAGCATGATGGGGACTCCTATATCTGCAAACACAACACACATCAGTCATGATCAGTGCCACACAGAGATGGTAAAAACCATGCTGTACACGAATGCATGAAACTTTACATAGGAACAGCCTATGGAGTACCACCAACTTAAGTACCATGACTCAAGAAAACAGTTACTCAAGCAACTGGACAGATTTTGAAAACTGTCAGATGTTGTAGGTAGCCTTACCAACAGTGAGTGCTGCCAGCACAGGTGCCACCAGGATAGATAATGAAACTCCCCCAGTCACAGCCAGGTGCCGCCGGTGTGGGGGGAGGTTCTCGTACTTGTTGTGGATCTGCAGAGGGCAAAATGGGTCAGAGTTCAGAGGTCGGCTTAGAGTCAGAGTTCTGAGTTCAGGTTAGAGTCAAGGTCAAAGTTCTGAGGTCAGGTTAGAGTCAGTTCTGAGGTCGTGTCAGAGTCAGCGTCAGAGTTCTGAGGTTGGGTCAGAGTTCTGGGTCACAGTTCTGAAGTCGGGCTAGAGTCAGGGTCAGAGTTCTGAGGTCATGTCAGAGTCAGCGTCAGAGTTCTGAGGTTGGGTCAGAGTTCAGGGTCAGAGTTCTGAAGTCGGGCTACAGTCAGGGTCAGAGTTCTGAGGTCATGTCAGAGCCAGGGTCAGGGGTATGAGGTGGGGTTAGAGTCAGGGTCAAAGTTCTGAAGTCGGGTCAAAGCTTGTTTCTCACCTTCCTGCCCATATAAACCGGGATGCCGATGATCATGGCTGGCAGTGATATGGAGGCGATCAGAGCAATGCCGACCGGCGCCCCGACCAGCGTGCCAAGCTGCCACAGGATCTTCTTCTTCCTGCTCCACGGCTTCTTCCCCCAGAACGTGCAGCCTGATGGACTGTAAACAAACAAACAAACAATAAACAACAAACAATCAACAACACAGGATCTTCTTCTTCCTGCTCCACGGCTTCTTCCCCCAGAACGTGCAGCCTGATGGACTGTCAACAAACAAACAATAAACACAGGATTCTTTGTAGTGGTCGGAGGTGAGAGGTGACCGACCTTAGAGGTCGGAGGTGAGAGGTGACTGACCTGAGGTAGTGGGGTCAGAGGTTAGAGGTGACTGATCTTAGGTAGTGCAGGTCAGAGGTGAGAGGTGACTGACCTGAGGTAGTGGAGGTCGGAGGTTAGAGGTGACTGACCTCAGGTAGTGGAGGTCGGAGGTGAGAGGTGACTGACCTTAGGTAGTGGAGGTCGGAGATCTCCTTCATGCAGAGCCAACAGAACTCGGCCCCGCAGACGGCGCAGGTCATGTGATTGCAGGAACCGTCGTCCATCTTGACGATGTAGGCGCCGCAGCGCGGGCAGGGCTTGATGTCGTCTGCGGCGGAGACCTGCGGAGGCAAAGTCCGGGTGTTCAGTGTGCCACGTATCCGGGTTTTAAACTTCACAGCACCAAGTTTTATTATGTCACACTTGTACAGTTCAGCCCACACTGGCTGCCAATCAATGCCAAACAGTATTCATGTTCGTACCTGCGAGTGGCTGACGGACGAGGAGCGCAGGTTGTTTGCCCGCTGCTGCCGCGCCATGTCGCACGTCTGGTTCGGGTGCCACTCCTGCTTACAGTGGTAGCAGAAATACGTCCCACAGCCTTCCCTTAAACACTGCAGCTTGGGGCAGCTGGCACAGCCGGTAGCTATCACTGCATAGCTGTAAACACAACAACAACAATAAACAACAGTAAACAACAACACTAAACAACAACACATCCCGCAGCCTTCTCTTAAACACTGCAGCTTGGGGCAGCTGGCACAGCCGGTAGCTATCACTGCATAGCTGTAAACACAATAACAGCAAAAATAAACAACACAACTTGTGTAAGACCTGTGTAAGACCTGTGTAAGACCCGTGTGAGACCCGTGTAAGATCTGTGTAAGACCTGTGTAAGACCCCTGTAAGACCTACCCACAGTCCGGAGCAGGGCACCAGCGGGAGTCGGGATCCAGCACCAGGCATCTCCTCAGCATGAACTCCTCATACTTCTCCATGAGCCCCGGGTCCGCGAGGATCCGCTGCATGTCGGTGGGGTGGAACCTCTCGGAGCACTCTGGGCAGCAGATGTTGACTCTGCTCTCGGTGATCTCGATGCGGAGGTACTGCCTCAGACAGTCGATGCAGGAGCGGTGCGGGCAGGTGGCGATGTCGGGGAAGTTCGCGGGCGGGTACTCTGTGCAGCACAGCGGACATTCCGTCGCCTTGTCCCCGGCCGCGCTGAGGCGAATTCCGCCGGGCGAACCGAGCGCTGTCTGCGCAGACACCGATGCGATCGCCATGGGAACGCCCTCGGGGTCGCGACCTTTGTGCCGGCGGGATTTGGAGCCACGGGAGAAGAGGTGTCGGAAGGAGAAGCGCGACTGCTTCCGGGTCGGACGCACCGTTCCCGGGAGGCTGATGGAGGCCGAGCTGCAGGAGTTCGAATCCACTTCTGGGTACGACATGATCCTAACCTGCAGGGAATAAAACAGAAAAACTTCAGACTTAGTCCTCTCTCTATCTGTCTATTTATCCGGTTTAACGTCTGAAATCCTGAAAACTGTTCAAACTTATCCCTAAAACCTGCAGAAAAAAACAGGAAGGATGATGGAAGCCACTTTTGGGACATGATCCTAACCTGTGGGGAAACACAGGAAAACTGTCAAAGTCCTGAAATCCTGATAACAGTTCAAAACCTGCAGAGTGGGGTACAACTTGGAACATGCAAACCCAGGCTACCAGACAAAAATACCATGTGGATTAATTCCACAGTGTGGAATAACATAAAAATTAAGTAACCTTCTTAAAATTATTACATCAATATTGATAAATTATTTCAAATGCTGTAGGTCGCTACAAGAAATGGCAGTTATAATATACAGTAATAAGATTAAGAGGAGTTACACATTTCATTCTAGGCCATTACGATATTATACTTATACAGCATGTATTGGAACGTGTCATACTACCAGCAATCCAGACTAATTATGGCTGGAGACTTAATCAGTTCATGTATTTTAATAACATTGACAGCACAGCAGCAGCTGCATTTGGTATTACCCAGGGCTAATACTGCCATGGAACAAAAAGAGCAGATTTCTGTGGTGATTATTTTCCTTCATGTAAGAACTTAGAAGCACTGTTGGAGTCTATTATACACAAAGACAAACAACATACTCGTGACATAACAATACCAGAAGATGACTCTTCACAAAGATTCAATCATCACACATGTACGTTAGACAGTCTAACTCTAACAACATACAGTACATCTAGCACACATGTACGTTAGACAGTCTAACTCTAACGACATACAGTACATCTAGCACACATGTACGTTAGACAGTCTAACTCTAATGACATACAGTACATCTAGACTGCACATGTACGTTAGACAGTCTAACTCTAACGACATACAGTACATCTAGCACACATGTACGTTAGACAGTCTAACTCTAACGACATACAGTACATCTAGACTGCACATGTACGTTAGACAGTCTAACTCTAACGACATACAGTACATCTAGACTGTCCAGAAATCGGATTTGTCGTAGACTCAACTTTGAATAAATCATTGACAAAGAGACATATCTGAGAGACCCTGCAAGTACATTTACTAGTACTAGTAGTAGGAGTACCTTTTCCCCCGCCAGCCCCCAAACCATACAGTAGTGATACATCAACATGTACAAAATGTGTGTGTCGTGTGGCGTAGCGGTAGCATGTTCAGCTCGAAACCAAGAGGCCCCGGGTTCAAACCCCACCTTGTCACCGATCTTGTGCCATTGGGAAAGGCACTTTACACGACTTTCCTCACTTCGCTCAGATGAAAATGAGTATGCCAGAATGATCATTATCATGATCGTGGGCATTAAAAGAAAACCAAACCAAAAACCAAATCTGTGTCCATTCACACCTATGCTGGGATTATATCATAAGGCTCTCCTTTCTCTTAGAGTCTACCTTCGTTTTTCATCCAAATTAACCTTCAGCATACAGAGGTAGCCGTTTGGCTAAGGATTTCCTGTTGTTGGGCAGTAGAGTAAGGGTTAAACGCTGACACAGAGGAAGTTTTTCAGCCCAAAGTGAAGATACAGCAGTAAGTATGACACCTCTGGGCTGCCTGGTTATGGGGGAGGGGGGCGGCAGGAACCGACCCAATCATGTTTTTTTAGGCTGAAACAAACCGTCTAATCTCATACTCTCACACCGACACACACGTGACAAAACAGACGACATAATGTTGTTGTTGTTGTCCTTGTTTAACGTCTGATGTATCGCTAGACGTGTTCTCTTGGTGCTCGTTTTCGCATGGTTCAGTTCAGAGTCAAAAAGTCTCTCTTGGTCTAGGGTATTTGACTCTTGGTTCCTTATGCTTGCGTGATGCTGGGAGTGTTTCTAGGAGAGCACATCGAATCTGTGCGTACTCTCGATGTACCGGGAGAGGGTTTAGGTACATCTGGTTGTTCACTGCTTCAGGACTCTCACATAATCAGGATTTTACGTCAAGTTTCCGTGTTTGGTTGGACGACAGATACTTTCTCTCATGATGATCAGTCGGCTCGGCCGACATTTCTGCCCAAACCAGCGTTTTTACCCCTGCTAACGCCACCTTACCTGATTTCTGCACCTTATGCCGATAATCAGACACCAGAAGAGCCGGCAGGGTTGTAGCTTCACGTCTGCAGCAGATTTTCGTCAGTAAATCAGCCCAAAAGCAGCACCAAAACCGCAGGTTTTAACTCTTTACCAGCAAACAAAAAAACAGCTTTGACGTCACAGAGCTATCCCAGCATGCACCGCGCACAGACCGGAAGTGGGACTGACTCACGGAGTGACTTTATTCTTTTTCATCGCGGTTTTATAAAATCGTGACGCGTTCTGTGAACTAGAGAGGTAAGGAAATCATCTACGGTTTAAATAATCCATAAAATCTACGTCTACGTCTGGAAATAATGAAAAATGCTGTCTTTGATTCACGTTCTAAATTTAGCGAACTCTAGCGGAATTCCATAGAACTGCACCCAAGTTACCCTGGCAGGCAGTAGCATATAATCTCCAAGCAGATGTTTGGGTGGCCACAAAATACAGTATCATATCGGCCAAGCAGTATCCATTGGCCACCCAAATGGATACAGTCTGGCCAATGGATACTGCCTAGCCAATTTGATACTGTCTTTTGCGGCCACCTAAACATCTGCTTGGAGATTATAGCATATGCACTTACAGAAAACTGGATTTTTTTTCGGCTGATTTCAATGAGGCATCGGTCCATACAGGGGCAGCGTTCTTGGAGGAATTTTAACGTTAAACTCTGTAGCAATGACATCCCCTAAGGAAAACATCAACACGTAAAGTTAGAACTTGTAGAAGTTACAAATCGCCGTACACGGGCGTCCTCTAGCGTTCATCATTAGAACAGCAGGCACTTAGCGACCCTAACGCGAGTAACGCTACATCACGTGACAAAACAGAGATATTCCGCCCTTTGGAAAGACAACTTGGTGCGGGATATCGGCGTCTGTTTTTCACGTCCAACTGATCTTACTCACTAGCGGGCCCAACACCACAAACTTGGCAAAGCATGAACCAACAATATTATAAGAGAAAAGCAGTAACAGTACCCGTAATCCTATAGGCCAGAACTTTGTAACTTTCAGACGACATTTTCAGGTTTAAAGGTTTTTTGTTTTTTTTTTTAAATTTCGAAACGTGTAATCACAAGACGTGGTGACGACACACTCAAGCCACACGACCCCACTAGAGGGCGACAGAGAGGGCGAAAGATTTGACAGTGTCTTCCATACATACGTTTTTCAACAAATGTTGTGAAAGAACTAACAACGGAATCACAGAAACGTAACAAACTGTGGATTTCTGCACACTTTATCTTTCTCCTGTGGGTAAGTTTTTAACTTTGGTACACCTGTTAGACATTTGGAAACAAAGTTCAAGATAAATTTCTGGTGCACTTGTTTGAGACAACATCTAAAGTTTGCTGCCTCTCTTGGCTAAAATCACTATAAGAATTGTTGTACAAAGATAACATTTGTCGCCAGACTTCACGTTGCGACAAGTTGACAAGGAACCGTCCCGTAGCCTAGTCAGCAGGCTCGACCACTGGGCTTTTTGGAGAGCTTTAGTCTAACGCGTTTTTCTTTCTTTCTGACATACGACTTCTGCTTCTACAGGGGATCTTTTGCCGGTCCAGCGTAGTACAAATAGTGATGCCAGAAAGACGAAAAAGTGCGTTATAAAAGCTTCATAACTTGCTGTGAAAGTCTAGTCCTAGGGCCTGCTGATGACATGAGCCATGTCGCGGCTTGCTGTGAAAGTCCAGTCGCAGAGACTGCTGAGGAGGCTAAGTCATGAGCCATGCAGCACGCTTCTGACTCCGCAGTAAGTTCTAACCGCGTCAGACATGAGCCATGTCCTGTATCTAAGTTCTAACCGTTCCTGACGGCGCTAAGCTTGGCAAAGTGCGATCCTAGAGCCTGCTGGTGAGGCTAAGCTTAGTGTAGGACATGAGCATGTCGCACACTTCTGTGTCTAACGTTCTAACTGTTCCTGACAGCACTAAGCTGCCCAGCCTTGCCGTGTGGTTCTAACGGTTCCTGACAGCCTTGCCGTGTGCGGACAGCCCGCACCAGAAGCCCGCTGCTTGCTGGTATGCCGGCCGGCGGACGGGTCTTCTGGGACCCGCCCAGAATGGAAGACCGTCCGGGCAGGCATGCGGCCGTCCCCAGGCGTCGGGGCAGGCATGCGGCCGTCCCCAGGCCTGAAACCCGGTAAGATCCCGGCCAAGATTGTTGCCTTATATGAGCGTGAGTCTGGTCCCGCTGACAGCAGCCCGGCAATGCGAGGTCAGGCATTTCTGTATAAATCCGCGCTCCCGCCGGAGCTGACCCGTGGTGTAGGGTTTGTGCGGATCCCAGAGTTGTGGGAGACTATCTGAGATGACGGGTCGATGTCAGACCTAATTAACTAGAAGTGCCCGGGCTGGTAGTGGCCGCACAAACTTCCCAACTTGGTGTAATACTGTATAACAGTTCCTCGGGTAAGTATATTAAAGGGTAAGTCTATAAAACTTCCCAGGAATAAGTTTAACAGGTTACATAAAGTCATCTTGATTAGCATGGAAACCACCATGTCTCAGTCAAGTTGTCGGTCGCTACTCTTCAAGACCACCTGTTCAAATGGACCGCCTTTCCGCGTCCCAGGGCGGTCGTCTTGGGCAGGTTGCTCGGACCGCGGACGGGCGTCTTGGGCACTATATCAGTTGTCATGACCAGGATTAGGAGACAAGCCCACAAAATAAAAGAAAGGCCCAACAAAACGTCTAAAAGGGACCCAAACAGGCCTCAAGCCATCCTGATCACATGATTATTATGGATGACTGATGTGCGCGAATAAAAAGAAGTTGAGCAAATAAAAAGTTGCCATCATTTTGTAGTGATCAGGAAGGTTGAAAAAAAATACTGAACACACTAGACGATGGTATACTTAACAAGAAATTCTTTTAGTGTATTTTTGTCCTTTCACATCTTCTTTGACTTTGGAAGACTTGGTACTGGCATCTTCTTTTTTCCTTTTGGCCTCCGTGTCATCCTTCAAGTACCAAGAACAGTTGGTTGCAAACTTGAAAAGGACAAAAAACTGAAGTACGCCCAGATGTCATCCATAGAACGAAGTCAGTGTGACCTAACCTCTGCTTGTAGGGTTCCCTTAACACCCTCCCCCCCCCCAAAGCATCAACATCAGTAGTTCCCCCCTCAACACCCCCCCCCCACTTCCTGTAGTTGCTGTTTCAGCTGCCCAAGTTTCAGTCCAGTTTCCTCAGAGTTCAGGAAAATAACTCCATCTACAGTCAGACTCCATCTCTCAGGAATAAGGAAAACACACGACGTGGCAATATTATCTTCACTATTTATTTCAATAAGGACACATAAAAGTTTTATACAACTTGTGCAATTGTGATATTTTTAGATTACAAAATAATTTCCCAGTGAAACCTGGGACTTTGCTGCCTCCTCGTCATGTCTGCTCATTCATTCATCCTAACTAAAAACATCTCACATTATCAGGCTATTTTATAAGGCTATTTTCTGTCATGGTTGTGATTTTTTCACTGTAAAAATTGCGGTTCCTTTTCCATCCTTCCGACAGGACAGTTTCCCTGATCTACAATTTCACACATTGGATTGTCAATAAATATCCTAAATATTAACCCTGCTCCACCCAAGCCTACTGGCCAGGTGCTGTTGGTTGTACATGTGAATGGCTTTGCAGTAAAAGGGGTAAGAAACTCCTTCAGAGAGACAAAAGGAAAGTCTTGACATGCCCAAGACATTTCTCACAAGTGGGTACAACTTAAGGCACTGAGCACCTTGGACAGGGACGGTTCAGTTAAGACACTTATCTTATATAACTTTATTTTAAGGCATCTTAAGGTTGATATGGATAACTTTGAAGTAGGAATCTGATTGTAGTTTAAGGCACGATTTGGTGATTCTGTGATCATAACATCATAAACTCATTTTGCCTATTTGTTCACTTTGTGCGGTTTTACAATGCGGGGCTCATTTGTGTCCTGTGGACAAAATTACTAACAGTTTGTCATCCATGTTTTCTCATTTAGGAACGTAATGAACAAATCTCTGAATAGGGAACACCAATGGTATCCATGGTTACCCATTCTGTACAATTCTAACCTCCTCTCCTCAAGGTCAGGGTCACCTTCAGTCTTATTTGTGTCCTGCTGAAAATTACAGTTTGGTTGGGCCAGCTTCAGCCATGTTCCTGGCATTGAAGTATGAGGAGACCTACTCTCCGTACGTTGGAGAGTTTGTGTACATCACTGACGACACCTACACAAGGAAACAGGTGCTCCAGAGGTCAACTCCAAGACAGAAAGTCTGGCCATGTACCTGGCAGGCTGACTCTACTAACAGTTTGTCATCCATGTTTTCTCATTAGGAACATAACATTATCTCTGCATATGGAACATCACTGGTATCCATGGTTACCCATTCTGCATATGGAACATCACTGGTATCCATGGTTACCCATTCTGCATAGGGAACATCACTGGTATCCATGGTTACCCATTCTGTACAATGGAATCTAGATCCATGAATTGTCAGATGACTTGTGTTAGATGTGATTTTGAATATTACGAGTCTCTAACATGGGTGAAATCATGTGATTTACATGTTTCAAACAGCAGCCTTTCACATGTTTTATAGTTATATTCTATAAGTGAGATTGTGTGAGAAGTTTTAGCCCAGCCTTTACAGACTCTGCCTGACTAAAGCTGGACTCGAGACAGGCAACATTACCGCCTGGCGCTCTGTCCAGCTGGCTTCATGTAGGTCAAACTGGGCTGCAGGATTGCACTCAAATCTACTCTCCTCTCATCAAGGTCAGAGTCACCTTCAGATGACCTCCATCTCACACATTAGAATCACGTGACCTTGAGTATCATTGACATGACAGAATTTCTTTACAAAGAGGTGCCCTACTTACTGTAATTTATCTAATCTCTACGGCTATTCTAAACCCCACGAGTGTAGAACTAAGAAGATGTACAGTAAGTCCTCCCATGGTTCCTCGGGCTGCAGTTTCGCCCGCTGAGAATTCTGGGATTGTCGACATTTGTCCGCAGTCGTCACGGCAACAGTTGTCACGGCAACAGTTGTCACGGCAACAGTTGTCACGGCAACAGTTGTCACGGCAACGTGAGAAGCAACATTTTGGCACATAATCAGGCAGTCTGTCCATCTGCTTCTGCTGATTCTCCAGTCATTAAACATGTCTTCATTAATATGATTGTCTGATGCATACATAGGAGCAGTCCCCGGCCTGGCTTGTTGGCTGGATTTTCAGGATTCTCCAGTTTAAAAATGTTGTTAGAGCCTCTGTCAAAGGCAGTTAGGATGTGGGTAGCTCTGACTGGTAGGTAACTCATGGTTTAATTGTCAGGATTCTCCAGTTCAGAATTGTTGGCAGCCTCCATCAGAGATGTGTTTGTGTCAGATGTGAAGGTCAGTTGTGATGCAGCTGACGGTGACTGTGAGTTCTGATTGGTCAGTTGTCATGCAGCTGATGGTGACTATGGGTTGTGATTGGTCAGTTGTGATGCTGATGATGGTGGCTGTGGCTTGTGATTGGTCAGTTGTGATGCTGATGATGACTGTGTGTGGAGGCGTCCAGTGCCATCGCCATGGTTACGGGGGGAGAGGGGGAGACCTTGGGGGGGTAGGGGGGACTGCAGGCCGGGGCTCTGGGTCGGGGGTGGGGAGAGTCCCCAAAGGTGGGGGCTCGGGTTCATCATCATGGAGGGGTGGGAGGTCTGCGTGAGAGCCGCCTGATTGGTCGAGTGGTTGCCATAGTGATTGCTGCGGGTCTCCTCGGTGCTGTGGGCTGGACCGCTCGAGTCACCTGAAAAATAAGCAATTATCAATTATCAACAACCAATAAGCAATGATCAATCGTTTCAGTCAGTCACCTGCAAAACAATCTATGGTCAAAACCTAGTGCACTGAGAGAATGGATCATTACAGTCACATTGAACAAGCAATCATTTCATAACCTAGTGCAGAATTACAAATCATAATGTTACAACCAACCACCTGTTAAGTACAGAGACAGATACTGGTCAAAGGCTAAGACTATCCCTGCCTCCAATCCCATGGGTTTTGATTATTTAACCTGTACTTACAGGTACAGATAGTGAGGGCAACACACACTGACCTGTGTTATTACTGGGGCTAGTTGGTACATGTAGCGCTAGGTAACATACCTGTGTTGTTACTGGTGCTAGTTAGTACATGTAGCGCTAGGTAACATACCTGTGTTATTACTGGTGCTAGTTAGTACATGTAGCGCTAGGTAACATACCTGTGTTATTACTGGTGCTAGTTAGTACATGTAGCGCTAGGTAACATACCTGTGTTATTACTGGTGCTAGTTAGTACATGTAGCGCTAGGTAACATACCTGTGT
>NW_017803024.1:47655-48666 GCF_001625305.1 Branchiostoma belcheri
CAGATGACCTCCATCTCACACATTAGAATCACGTGACCTTGAGTATCATTGACATGACAGAATTTCTTTACAAAGAGGTGCCCTACAGTAATTTATCTAATCTCTACGACTATAACTCTAAACCCCACGAGTGTAGAACTAAGAAGATGTACAGTAAGTCCTCCCATGGTTCCTCGGGCTGCAGTTTCGCCCGCTGAGAATTCTGGGATTGTCGACATTTGTCCGCAGTCGTCACGGCAACAGTTGTTACGGCAACAGTTGTCACGGCAACGTGAGAAGCAACATTTTGGCACATAATCAGGCAGTCCGTCCATCTGCTTCTGCTGATTCTCCAGTCATTAAACATGTCTTCATTAATATGATTGTCTGGTGCATACATAGGAGCAGTCCCCGGCCTGGCTTGTTGGCTGGATTTTCAGGATTCTCCAGTTTAAAAATGTTGTTAGAGCCTCTGTCAAAGGCAGTTAGGATGTGGGTAGCTCTGACTGGTAGGTAACTCATGGTTTGTCAGGATTCTCCGGTTCAGAAATGTTGGCAGCCTCCATCAGAGATGTGTTTGTGTCAGATGTGAAGGTCAGTTGTGATGCAGCTGACGGTGACTGTGAGTTCTGATTGGTCAGTTGTCATGCAGCTGATGGTGACTGTGGGTTGTGATTGGTCAGTTGTGATGCTGATGGTGACTGTGGGTTGTGATTGGTCAGTTGTGATGCAGCGGATGATGACTGGGCTGTGATTGGTCAGTTGTGATGCTGATGATGGTGGCTGTGGCTTGTGATTGGTCAGTTGTGATGCTGATGATGACTGTGTGTGGAGGCGTCCAGTGCCATCGCCATGGTTACGGGGGGAGAGGGGGAGACCTTGGGGGCGTAGGGGGGCTGCAGGCCGGGGCTCTGGTCGGGGGTGGGGAGAGTCCCCAGGGTGGGGCTCGGGTTCATCATCATGGAGGGGTGGGAGGTCTGCGTCAGAGCCGCCTGATTGGTCGAGTGGTTGCCATAGTGATTGCTGCGGGTC
>NW_017803024.1:48686-54210 GCF_001625305.1 Branchiostoma belcheri
TAGTTGTACATGTAGCGCTAGGTAACATACCTGTGTTGTTACTGGTGCTAGTTAGTACATGTAGCGCTAGGTAACATACCTGTGTTATTACTGGTGCTAGTTAGTACATGTAGCGCTAGGTAACATACCTGTGTTATTACTGGTGCTAGTTAGTACATGTAGCGCTAGGTAACATACCTGTGTTATTACTGGTGCTAGTTAGTACATGTAGCGCTAGGTAACATACCTGTGTTATTACTGGTGCTAGTTAGTACATATAGCGCTAGGTAACATACCTGTGTTATTACTGGTGCTGGTCGGAGGCTTGCTGTCCCCCTGTCCTCCCTTCCCCTTGTTCAGAGTTTTGGTACATTGTAGTGCTAGGTACATACATGTAGCGCTAGGTAACATACCTGTGTTATTACTGGTGCTGGTCGGAGGCTTGCTGTCCCCCTGTCCTCCCTTCCCCTTGTTCAGAGTTTTGGGTTTTCTCTTCCGGGTCTGGATCCCGTCTTTCTTCATGGCCAACGGCCGGTTCACCTGCAATGAAAGGAGAAAAGGTCATTACTTAAGCTTTGCCTTTCTGTAGAAAGCTTGTCTAGGTACAGAGTTTTGCATTTCTGCAGATTAAGCCTGCCTAATTCCAGAGTTTTGCCTTTCCTGCCTAGAGTTTACAGGTTATGTTGTTGAGGAATCCATCCCAGAGAACCGATCCTGCTGGCCACATGTTCTGTAAGTCCGGCTTGAGTCCGGCTGGATCCCTGCTTTCTGCGCCACATGTGAGCTTTAGTCCAGCTTTAGGTGCAGCTTTAATAATACCTGCCCTGCCTCAGGTTTGCAGGGATAACAGGAGACACGTGTGGTTCGGCTCCCTCCAACCGTTTCCGGTAATTTGTCCAGGCTTTAGCAGGAATCTGACGACTCCATTCACTCAAGCTCAAGTTCAGCCGCCCCAGGAATATCGGTTACTGCTGTAGTTATCTTGTTTCAGTAAGTTTATCTAGTTTGTTCCCACTTCTGAGATCAGGGATTTGTACAGGACTGTTGATAAACAGGGCAAATAAATGAATCTTTAGATAACAAAATGTACACTGTGAGCACCAGAACTAAGCCATTGTCAGGTGAGCTGATATTGGTCTTCGCAGACATTTTATTTCTCAGTTTTCTGGGGCTGCAGGAACATTTGAATTGAAAGAAGTAGGAGAGGGAATAAACTTGGATGGTTTAATGATAATTGGCTGCTTATGTTTGAGGTGAGCCTAAAAGTGATTCAGGACCAGCTGGACGATTTTCAGTAGAACAATACCGTTGCACTTAAATGCCAAAATGGTTTGAAAGTTGATCGGTCGGACAGGAAGGCAGAAAATTTGGGGTAAGTCCCATTTCTGTAGTCTAAGTGTTGGAAGTTAAAGCTTAGTCTTTATTTGATGAGGAAGGCAGTTCAGTTTTCCGCATATTTGTAACCTCAGTCAGGTTGTTTGGAGATAAGAAACTTGAAACGCTTCCTGCTCAGCCGCAGAAAAACATGGGTGAAAAACGCGGGTGTCGTTTGCAGGGGTTGATTTTGGCCAGACTCCCAAGAAGTGAGGAAACGTTGAGAAACGAGGAAAAGTCGTTTGGACAGATGGGAAGTGAATAAGGTCGGTAATGAGTCACTGTGACTCATCGTAATGATATACCCTTGTATTTTCTTTTTTCATACATGTTTGTAACTGCAATTAGCCCTGGGGCATGTATTTGCAATAAACTTTCTGTTATACGCAGCATATTAAAGACATTGTGATTATCAGGAACCAGTCAAGATTCACAAAATTAATGTCTTATGGCAAAATGAACTCTTTTGGCACAATGTAATCCATCAGATAAAAGTGTGTGTTTACGACTGTATTTTGACTGTCGTTTTCAACTTCCCCAGTGTCAAAAACTATTTTCTCTTCTTGATTATCAACTTTTCCCAACAGTTAGCAATGGCTTCAGTCCGATAACATTTGTGTGTTGATGATAACACTAGTCAGATATGCTGGTGACTCAACAATAGACAAACCAGCCAGCGAACAGACTTATCACCTATTAAAGAAGCACCAGCAATTACCTTAAATGCTTCCAACACTGTTCGTTAAGTGGTGCAATTAAGATAAAACCAACTTAAACACCTGCCTGTGTGCTAACACACCTGTCCTGGCTGTCGGTAAGTTAGCCAAGGTTTATAATGACATCTTGTTTGTTTCGCATAACCGGTAAACCGCCTTTAGGCGTAACACACCAGTTCAATTATACATGTAAGTACAAGCTGCATGAGACAGGACTGTAAGGTTTGAACCACTCACACCGGGAAGGTCCCCTACTCTTTTTGGTAAGTGCGGTGGGTTCTTTAATGTGCGTGGGGTGTGGCTCTCCTCAAACACGGGACCTCCATTTATCATCCTATCCGATGGACGTCCCTAACCGAAGCTAGGTACTCAATTCCACCTGAAAGTCGTGTAAAGTGCCTTTCCCAAGGGCACAAGATCACTGACATGGGTAGGATTCGAACCCTGGAACCTCTTGGTCCTGTGCTGAACACACTACCGCTACACCACCCGACCCGGCACTTCAGGTGTTGCAGGAGACACTCAGGTGTGATGAGTCGCGGCAGGTGTTCCGACTCCTGCAGGTTCCATAAAAACTGTTCTGACGTGTCTGTAATAAAACCCATCCTGACGTGGATGGAACACGGCAGCTACAATCCAGGCTCCATTCAAAGTGGGTCAGTTTTTGGGACATCAGAAATGCAGCAGAGATAGGAGCTGATAGCAGAGGGAGTCTCTATTGTAGGAGCTGATAGGAGAGGGAGTCTCTATTGTGTTCCCTGCCTTAGAGTGAGATAGGGAAGGGGGCTCCATTGTGAGCCGAGCCTCGGGTCCTGTTGTCCTTATCTTAACAGCACCTCTGACTCCTATCACAGACACATTATACAAGATAAAAGCCAACAAAATCAATGGAACAACAACATTGGAGACTATGGAAGGTTGGGACATCACGGAACAGACTGACTCCTATCACCCACACATTATCCACGATAAAACCTGCTTCTGGTGACAGCAGATCAATGGAACAACATTGGAAACTATGAGACATCACGGAACAGGCTGACGTCAAGCTGTAACTCACAAACAACTACAGATCAGCGAGAGAAAACACTGAAATAGCCTGTATCTGGAGGAGCAGAGAAAAACCTTTCTAGACCACATCAATGAAGTTCTTGTGAAATAAAGACTGAGCTTTAACTTCCAACACTTAGAGTACAAAATTGGGACTTAACCCCTAAAATTGGGTAAGTAACAACACAGATGAACTTTCATGCTAAATGAAGTTCTTGGTTAATACATCATTAGATGATCTTGTGGAAGCAGGCCATTGTCATAGTGACCCATACAGACAGAACGTTTCCATGGTGATGCCAGTTGCCATAGCAACCCCTGCACACATCCCGTTGCCATGGTAACTGGCAAAGTCTGTCTGTCGGCAGGTTGTCAGCTGTTTGCAGCTGTCCGAGCTGTGGAGGATTTCCCACATCCTGGCACCGCTAGTCCCCAGCTTACTGCCCTGATCCCGGGATCTCAGCAGCCCCAACGCTAATCCTGCTTAATCCACTAATCCGCTCAGGCAGGCTGGAATGTGGGCATGGACATCTGAGCTGACGGGGGGGGGGGTTGGATAGGGGGTTGGATCAGTTTACTGTTATAGTGGTGGAGAGGGAGGCACCAAATTCTAGCTGAGCCACCGACATCTGAGCCGAGGGGGGTGGACAGGGAGGGGGTAGAAAGAGGGGTGGGTGGATAGGGGGTGGATCTGTTTAAGGGTGGTGGATGGGTTTTAGGGGGGTGAAAAGGGGGCACCAGATTTTAGCTGAGCTGGGACTCAGCGGGGAAGAAAACACCTGATGGCTGCTGCAGCAGGAAAATCCACACCATAGTCTCCATCCTTCAGTGCTGAAGCCCATTACAGTTGTCCTCTCAACCCCAGAACTGCCAAACCACCCAGGTACACGATAAGTGCTGACATCACAAGGACAACGTGCACACACTGTGTTCTCCTTGTGATTACAAGCTCAGTAGTGGTTGGATAAGGGGTTAACGACCCGTATCTAACTGTGTAATCCTATCATATTACTAACAATGTTCTGATAAAGGTAAGACCAACAATTTCCTCTGGTAAACCAACAGTTAAGCCCTTACAGCAGCTACACAACTATGGCAACAACTAACATAACTGGTACATGCATGACACAAGCATACACAACCAGCCTGTTTCCAGTATGTAAAACCTGTCAGTAGTACCAGCCTGTTTTCCAAGACCCTAGCATGTAGTGCCAGACTCTACCATGTACTGTTAAAACCTGGCTGTTTTGTTGTATCACCTTCCATGTACAAGCTGTGGGGAAGCCTTTCCAATGTCACTGCCTGATATTTTCAGCCGTCCCGAAGGTTTCTTATCTGTAATCCTCTCAGTCGGTTGCCCGTGTTTTGCCTGTAAGCGTAGATAACAGGTTTGCAGCGCGCGGTTATCAGCCAGACCCACTCTGCTTCTTACTCCGCAATTTAAATGCCATTTCTGGAATTTCAAACAAGCAGGCTCGATCAAGTTCAAGTCAGGAGCGATAACGTTCCGTCCGACACTCCAGCCTTGTCGAAGTGATGAGACTTACAGGGGGGAGGTTAACTTTCTGTGGGACTTCTTCTGCGAAACAGGAATCTATGACGTGATACAAGACCTTAGATTCAGCATGGATCAGCCAACTGAAGTTCTGTTTTTCACATCATGTACAGGCCCTGGGAGGGACACCTGTTATTTTAGCTTATAGCTAAGGAGGACTGAGAGAACTTACATTGCAGCAGTGCACATTGTGACATAGCTTATAGAACTGATGGTTGAACTTGTACTCTAGCACACTCTCCAATAGCTTAATATAATGATGATTCTTTATTGACACAACAAAAAAGTACAGAGACTTTTGTATGGTCTTCTACAACTTAACTAAAGATCTAACAAAGCTACATACATGTGTGGATAACGTCATCTTACGTACAGAGTATATGTATGATGCAACAATAAAGGTTAACCATTCTCTAACATGTGGTCTCTAAGATCGAAACATTCTTTAATGTATTTTCCTATTTGAACACTGTATTGGTTATCTCCCCTGAGAATGTAGTTGAATTTATCTATAGCATCTAACGTATTGAAATCAATTGGACAAGCGGAAAGAAAGGTGAACAGCAATAGGCGCTTATCATTGTATAGTGTACAATCCATTATAAAATGGTGCTCATTTTCAATCATGAAATGTCCTGAACTGTAGAAAATAGCATTTTACTTGACTTGATGTAAGATAATTAAAGAAAATAACATAACACTGATTTTAAGTCTTGTATGTCATTTAAAGTACCCGTTAAATAAAAATGATCCTGTAGTGCCAAACATTACACAATTACCTTAAAATATAACTAACAAAATGACCGACAATATTTTGTTGTACACTGGGATACAATGCTAGGAATGGTTT